>NC_092865.1:42284408-42355907 GCF_032062135.1 Pyxicephalus adspersus | reverse complement strand
TTTGAACATAAAAGAGTAGATGCAACATGCTTTTTTGGTGTGTTTTTTTTTTTAGTTTTCTGAATCTCTAAATTTTTATGCACACAGTTTAAAATTAATCAATGATATTCCTAATTATCAATAAAAACAACCATATTGGTTAACATGCATCAAAATATCTTTTGTTTTTTTAAAAAACAATTTTTTTTAAATATACAGACTTTGTTTGTGACAATTCTTCTTCAAAAAGACAAGGTTTTGCTCTTGACACGTTTCACCTATTACTTCTTCATCAGAAGTCTTAGCTCCGTATATAATTTTAGTTCTTTAGAGATGCCAATCCTGACCATTCTTTAAAAAGAAACAGTTGCTGCACTAGACCTTATAACCATCTTTTATTTGAAGGTATGAACTCTTTAGGAGTTTGTATTTAATTTGCAATATTAGAGTAGTGGAACCTCTTATGTATAAGGGCAAAATATATTTGTCTTCCTTTCCTATGCAACAACAAATTATTTCACCCAAATTCACTGCTTCACTCCTGAACATAGACCTCCCTCCCATGGTATGGCTCTGCTTTGAATACCTACCCCTGGCAGTTACAAGTTATGTACATAAATGTGGACAGGTTGTCCTAATGCTTGCAGATATTTTTGCTAATAATCCCAACCCTCCAAGTTACTACTACTAGCTGCCCCACAGTCTGGACCAATCTATATCAGATACTTTAAGTTTCTGAAGCCTAGTCTAATAACAAAAATAATGTAAAGGAATTTATATTTGTATCCCAAAAACAGATTTCAAAATATTACATAAGGATACAGTGTACTTCTGGAGTCTTGCTGCTTCTGATTGTTCACAATTTTTTGTAAAAGATCCTGGACTATGCATCTCCTTGATGGTTCAACTGCAATGTTTTTATTCAGTAACTAAAAAAAAACAAATAAACAAAGCACATTTAAAAAAAATCTGTGTACAAAATAATGAAAATGAGAAGAACTGCTAAGATCTTACCTGTTGCAAAAAAATCTGTAAATCCAACATTGTGTGGGATGGAAGTTCAAGCAATTTTATTTTGTCTGCTTCATCAACAATGTGCTTTATTTCATCCAATGTTAGAATTTTCATGCTCTCATATTTTACTAGCTAATATATACCAACAGACAAAAATTGTAATATTTTTAGTGTTATTTTCATGCATAGAAGTTGATTACAGAGAAATGTTTTCTAATGATACAATACAAAACTAATATTACCTAACCCCCTGCAGTGCATTTTTGCACCAGGACATAGATCTTAGCCCTCTATTTTTAACTTTATTAGGGGTCCCTTCAGTCAACTTGTCAAGTTAACTTGTCACTTATTTATACATAGGTAAGTTATAAAAGACATATACATAGTTGGGTTATAAAAGACATAAGTTCCACAAATTCAACCACTAGTGACATAAATATACTACTATACTACATACCATAGCATATCTCAGATAAAACCATATATGTAAATGACTGAACTTCCTTTTTAACCCCATTTAGGCTGTGGAGGTAAGTACCAGTGAACACCAATAAATAGAGCCCTCCCCCACTAGCGCCAGCAAGGTGTGTCCCCTGTCTTATTTAACATCAGTAAGTTGGGGGTCCCAGTCACTGAACACCAAACAGTTTAGTGGCCCTTTATAGTTTCTTGTAGCACACCAGTACACTCTAGTATTTTTATTTCTTTACAAGTTTTTCTAGTAAGTCTTCCATACCCGATTTCTGTACCCAGTATAAAAAAAAGCTGTAGAGGAATCACAGCCATACTCCTTGTGCTGAATCTTGGCTTTGTTCTACACATAATTGAGCTGATAACATTCCAGGTTATACTCTTAAGCTGCGTACACACTTCCAATTTTTATCGTTCAAAATGAACGACGAACGAACGACGAACGATCGATTGGGCAAAAATAGTTCGTAAAAAAGGACCCAACGACCCCGACGAACGAGGAAAGTCATTGGAAACGAACGACCGGACCGGCGGATCGGATTGGACGACGATCGTTGACCATCGTTCGTGTGTACGATCGTTCGTTGATCGTCCATGGTCTGAGCATGCGTGACGAACGAACGTTCGTTCACTTCCTGTCGTGCACGTCACTCCCTGTATCGCTCAAACGATCTATTGTGTGTACAATATCTACGAACGATCGTGTCGTTATCTGTATGTGCAGGATCGGTGCTATACGATCGTTCGCAGATATCGTGCAGGATCGTTCGTCGTTCGTTTAACAACGATAATAATTGGAAGTGTGTACGTAGCTTTAGGAACACAAAAAAAGTGAAATGATAAGCTGATCATGTGTTTATGTGGGACATGATCAAAAAGTGATAGTGAAAAAGACCTGAATAGTTAGTTTCTGGAGTTTGTTATAAGTCCCCAAATGTTAATGTGGAAGTAGACAATCAGTTCTCTACACACATAGAAAGGGATGAACTGGCTGTGATCTTTTAGACCTGGTATTTTCAAATTGTGCGAGTGTGTGAGTTTATTACAAATGATCATATCAAAGAAAATCTGGGAACCAGTGACTATAACATGACTGAATTTAATTTAAAATGGGGAAATTAAAAACATTAAAAAAATGGGGAATTAAAAACATTGAACTTGTTGCTTCCACTTCTAGAACTTAGACAGATTCTTGATAGCTCTTTCACAGTTGAAGAAATTCTTAGGGTTCCTAAATGAATAGAGACTAGCAGTGCCCATGTTTTGGATGGATTCTCAAACTCCTATTACAAAAAATGCAGGCAAAAATTGACCCCCTATTTAGTAACATTCTTTGCAGGAGAGTGCCTGCCTTCCTGCGAACTTTATTTGGTGCACATTAGCAACATTTGCAAATAAGGCAAGGATCACTTTTCCATTGACAATTACTGTCTAATTTTCCCTAATAAGGGGGTGGTCTTCTTAAAGATTACTGTCCATAATATATGATCCACCGAAACCTCAGTTCTTAGTGGGGGTATCTTTCCAAGGAAATTCCCATAAAAATGGGCATGAGGCAGGCTTGCCTGCTTTCACCCCTACTGTTTAAAGTTGGGTTTTATCTGGGATAGGTTTATTTCCCTAGTGGTTGAACTAATTTAGTAAATTTTTATAATAGAACTTTTTTTTGTCTTTTCTAACAAAAATATTGATATATAAAATCACTGAACATTAAGAGAGTACATTTTTGGGCTAGTCCCAATGACTTGGAGGGGAATGTTGTCAAAGAAGACAGGACAAATATAGGAATGTTTTAAGTCAACTGTACTTAAACAGATGCAATAATGCAAAATATATTCCCACTGGTTAAATCTATGTGGCTCATGTATAATGTTAAAAAGCCATATAGAATAGGAAAAGGATATTTTAAAAATATAAAACTAGCAGATCACTTGAATTTCATTTGAATAAAATTATAAAAAAATAAATACCGGAAAAAAATAAATACCCATCACATAGAGCACCATCTGCAAATTCTGCAATCCACTTGTTTTTATTTTAAGACCAAAAAATAATAGTTACTGCAATTTACCAGTAGAGAAAAGAAATTTGCCCAGATTAAATTTAATACGATTTGGTATGAATAAATCCAGAAACTATTCATGTTTTCACTGAAGTCTGGCTGCCACCAATTCTTTAATTGCAAAACCTCCACCCATAGTATCATCATGGTACTGACACACTTCCATTCAGAATAATTTTGTAAAGGACAAGGCGAAACAAACAAATATATCTTCAGAAAACAGAAAGGTAGGAATCTGTTACAATATTTCTTAAAATGCTTGCAGTGTACATTATTCACCCATAAGGGATTGTTTTTTGTTTTGTTTTTTAACAAAGCTAAACCTAAAACGCAAACTGTGTGCAAATATATCAACTCACCAAAGCCATGAACCTGAGAATACCGGGCTGCACAAAAATATTCTCCTCACAGCTGAACGACAGAAGAAGCACAAATCTATTCCATGGATGTGTTGTTATATGAAGAGCTAAATAAAACAAACTATCTATGTAACTAATGTATTTTGATTTTTTTTTGCATTGCATTGATAAATTTTAAATGTAAATAAAACTTGCTTTTGAACTTCCATAGAAGTCAGGGTGACTTATGTGGACATATTTGAACAAGGTACATATTTTCTGCATGAAACACTTATCATGACAAATATCAAAGAAGTATAACCTTACCAAGATCAACTTCTTTATCATACACAAATTCTATGAGAGTTTCCAAACAGTCTATGGCTGCCTGCACAAGAAAGGTATCTTTCTGTATTAAGGATAAAAAAATACAGACATAAAAATAATGCAAGAAAGCCATCAAAATGTATCAAATTTACCAAAACTAAATATGCTACCAGTGCCAGATCCACTGAGTCACATTTTTAAGTTAGATAAATGTCAAAAGCAAATGTATCAGTCATAGACTATCCACAACATGGTTTTGCAATTTAAAGCCCAACCAGCTGATTGCTTCAGCAAAGAAATTTTCACCTCACTTGAATATTCAACATGTTTGAGACAAGACAAATTGTAAAGAGCTTTTAACCCTTCCTCAAGGGTTCCTTCCTAAAACTGAGGCTGAACTTTGACTAAGTGGTCTACTTTTCTCATTTCCCATTTGAAAATTGCGAACCCATATTCCTGTTGACATGAGCAATAAGAATATTATTTTAGTGCTCCTTGCTAAGAAATTGAATTCTTTGAAAGCTATGCCATGATCCTGTAGTAAGGTCCAGTGATGACATTAATGTTTACTGTAAGCAGCCAGAAGGCAACATGTAAGGTGATTATTTTTTACATTTATTCTATTTATTTTTTTAATTGCTTTCAATGTTTTTTACATGGGTGCTACAAAATGAGAGGGTCATGCACTTTCATGCATAGACCGTTGTAACAACAGCCTAGCTACTAAGATCTAGTTAAATTGTTCCTAATTTTAAAAAGTTTGTTTTAGATTGTGCCAGATATGGTTAATATTTTTAGAAAAAAACAATTTATTCATTCTTATTTGAAACTTTGCCTAACTGATAATTTAATACCACATTTTATACTGCAATAATAAAACCAGTCTTCACTTTAAGCATACAAGTTTATTTGAACAGGTGCTAATTTGAAAGCACAGCAGCATCTCAAAAATAAGTTACCTGTATCAAGAGGTTCTGGAAAGCTGTAGTAAGATAGAGGGTATTTTGTGTTGTCAGCGGCTTGATAGAACATTTATTTTCTGGCTTTGTCTTTTGTGATTCTTTTGCAGGTATGATGTCAAGTAGAGGGGAGGAAAACTGATGCATCAACAGTGCTTTAAAAAGGTGAAGAAGGCTAACTGCAATGCAATAATGGATTTATGTAATTTATAAATGTAATTTGTATAATTCAATAAGTGTCTTTTACACAATTTGCTGAACATCTGTACTTTACTGTATAGCACTGGTCATTTTTCTAAGAACATTTGTGCATCTTGATGGACAATATGATCATATTTTTATTTCTTCGTTTTTTTTTTATATAAAATGAAACTAAAACAAACCCCTTGTTTGAAGTATTTGTCCTAGTATTCTAAAACACCAAATACATTTATAGAAATTTACAATTTTCATAAACACTAGTCCTTTAGGTTTTTATTGAGACTGAGCTTGAAAAAAATATATAAAATAGGAAACATGTTTCAATGTATATCTATCTAGAATATCCGACAGGATGCATGCATAAATTTCTTCAAAGTGAGTGAAACCCCTATTTAGTTTGTTTTCATAGAAAATTGTCCTTGTTTAAAGATGCCTCCCAACATTCTGTTTTGGTAATGAATGTATAATTTTAGATTCCACATGATTTTCTGTCATTGTGATAGTGATAGTGTGATTGTGATAGGCTTAAATCTTACCCTGGGCACACACACAGAAATTCATTATTCCAGAGGTGTAAATACTTCCCTAATGCATCCACATTAATAAAATGAAAAAGCATAAAAAAACTAAACATTGTAGTAAAATCTGTGAAGCCAAATTTGAAGATTGTGTTGCAGTCTGCAAGCAGTTTGATAATTGAGTATTTGCATCTTTATTTGGGGTCCAAGTCTGGAGTGTCTTGGGAGGAATGAGAGTCAAACAATCAATTACTCTGCCAGGCCAGTAACTTGACGTTGCTGAAGGGACTGCATTCTTTTAGCAAGAGAGATTGAGTTGGAGATTGTGACTGAGACAGAGACTAGGTGAGGTACAGCTTTTGGGATGGCTTAGGTATAAAAAATGCAAAGCAAGTTGACAGACACTGAAATGCTGTGTGAAGCCTGTATGCTCAGGGAGCAGTGGTGTAAGAACTCTAGATCAGGATGAGGGTGCTAAAATGTGCTGAGAGAGCCAAGAGGGTTCCAAGATTAAGGAAGCTGTCTGAAAGGCCAAGTGTTATCTTTATCACATGGATGGATGTGAGTTACCCTAAAAAGTGCAGTAAACACTAAGCATGCCTCTTCAGATAGTTTAAAACTATGGCTAGATAGAGTAAAGAAAACACTGCTTTCTGAATTAATTAAATTGCATACATTGTGCTACGAACGTGCAATGAGCCCTGGTTCCTTTTGGCTTTTTTATATTCTTTTAAACTCTCAACTACACAGTGTTACAGGGCAGGAGTTACATTATCCAATGAATGAACAGGGTTGATATATCCACAGAAGTCCGCCATGGAACCGACGGTGAAGATGGCGGCCTCCTTGGATGCAGTAATGACAGGTCCTGGACCTTTCATTGCGGCAGGAAGAATGCACAGGGTAAGTATGCGCCATAATCCGAACGTATGCTGTGCTTTCTCTTACAAATGCATTATGGCAAACAGTCTGATCGCTACTTTCCAAATAAGATGATCAACATTGTTTTAACAAAGAAAGTGGAGATCCTACAAACTGATTGCCACTGTGTTCCCCCCTAAAATGGTTAAGCCCCTCCCTTTCTGTCTTTAGGACATGCACAGAAGGGGGCTTTCCAAATCTCACTTATGCACTGTGAGACTTTTGTTTCTTACAGTTATAGTAGGCTAAATCACCCAATCTCACGCATGCACAGTGTGAGATTGGGTGACGTAGCCAAAAGAAGGAAGAACATGGCAGCACCCATGCCTGGACAAAGGAGGGTTCCAGGATGGCATGCAACCTAATCAAGCCCAGCTATGGAGGGATAGGGAGTTCTGCAGAAGTAAATGTAAGTGGTGTTTTCTTTATTTTTAGTACAGTTCTGCTTTAAAAATTTGACCTGTATTGCAGTCTCTAAAAAAGGCCCAGGACTTGGTGGTGGCATGTGGAAGACATACAATTCACATAAAGGTATTTTAGGTTATGCACTTGAACTGTTTTCCAGTGATTCGGCTTTAATTAGTACTCCTTTGCTTTAAAATATCTACTTACTCATTAGATTGGATGCAGCTGATTTATATTTAAATGAAATTAGATTTACTATTTTGTGTACATCCACTTTCACAGTTTTATGTACCTGTAAAGACAGTGTGATATGGTCTTTTTCAACACAAACAACACAATATTATGCAACCTTTTAAATGTCAAATTCACTACAAAACGCTACATGCTACTTCCCATTTGAATTTTTTATTCACTTTTCTTAAACCTATTTACTTTTTTTAATATAGATCTGTGCCAAGAAAGTCATAAACTGGCAAAGACACTTACATGTGCTGACCACTGACGTGCTGTTTGTATCCTCATTTTCTAAATATGTCCTTATTCTTGGTATATTTAACAGAACATAAAGTAAACAAAATCTCCTTATTTGCTGGATGTTAAATAAAAAAATGAAGTGAGAAGAATTCTACCCCTAACCCCCTACCTAGTAGGAACTTAAGCATCATTAAAGTGGAACCGCTTCCTAAAAAGGGTTTAAAGACTGGGTTGTTTTGGCAGAAGAGACTGTAAAATCTCTTCTAATAAAGATACTTTTTACAGCCTGTTAGCCTTTTTTTTACTACATGATAACTTGATCCTCTTGAAGGACAAAGTAACTTCAGTGTGCATGTGCAAGGATTATATCATCTTATCCCAACCAATGATGATGACCAACATCTTTAAACTAGGCAGAGCAGGTAACTAATTACAGTGTATTTGGAGGTAAAATGCTCTAGACCTTATCCATTCTTCCTAAAACCAAAAAAAAGACCATTATCATTAGACTTGAACCTTAATAATAAAATAGCATACATAAATTCAAACATTGCATCTGAATTTTCCTATTCTGCTGACATTTTGTCCTATTTTATGCTCCCTTTATTGGGTACACCTGTTGAACTGCTTGTTAATGTATATATTCAGCCAATCACACTAAAGCAACTCAATGCATTTATGCATATAGACATTGTCACATAAAGTGACAATGTGACATAATGGCCCTGATTTATGAAAGCTCTCCAAGGCTGGGGATAATACACTTTCATAAGTGAAGCTGGGTGATCCACCAAACCTGGAATGGATCTGGTCCAGGATTCAAAACATTTGCTAGCAAATAGCAAATAATTTTGAAAAATCCAGTCCATGTTTTGTGGATCACCCAGCTTCACTTCTGAAAGTGTATTATCCCCAGCCTGGAGAGCTTTCATAAATCAGGGCCAATGTGACATAAAGTGACTGAAGTTCACATAAAGAATCAGAATAGGGAGAAAGGGGTGATTTAGGTGTGTCAAAAACATGGATCCATCCTGCCTTCAATGGTTTAGGCTGCTGGTGTAATGTTGTAGGGGTTATTTTCTTGTTAAAGCCTACTTTTGTATTTATAACATTCCATGTCACCGTGCTTAAATTATCTCAAACTGGTTTCTTGAGTATGACAATAAGTTCATTGTACTCAAATGATCTTCTGGCCTCCCCATTCTTAAGAAGAAGTGGGTGCTAGCAAGATGCACTTAATAAATTGGCGGGTTAATGTATTCTTTAAGCTACAGCAGTGGTCCCCAACCTTTTGAAGCACGCGGACCACTGAATCTACGAAATTTCCCCCTGAGTGACGTCATAATGCCAAAACCCAACCACTCTCCTATTGCAGGTCAGAGCCTGCGATGCATACGGGAGACATGGTCGACGGCTCTGGCTGGTGCGCCCTCCCCAAGCGTGGTCCTTCTTCTGACCCCATTGGGGGGTGCACCGGCCAGAGCCCTGGACCACCACTGGTTTCCGTGGTCTCACGTTCGACCAGTCAGATGCCTGGGGACGGACCTGGGGATAGGGACCTGTGAGCTACAGCACAAACTGTAGGCTGCATTGGTTCTAAACTTACTCTAGCATTTGTCCTCATTAATAATATTGGTGGTCACCTATAGTATAATTTATATCTCTTACTTGTAAAGCATAGAACTTCTGGAAAAGAATCAGAGATGATGTCATTAACAAAGCTGAACAGCAAAGGGACCCAAACAATTCATTTGGATAGATTTTCGTCTCATCCCATGTATATTCCACTAGTTTGTCCAACAATTCAATCAAAGGGGTATTTGAGAGAAGCATTGCTGTGGCTATAAAAA
Organism: Pyxicephalus adspersus; assembly: GCF_032062135.1. Taxonomy (NCBI): domain Eukaryota; kingdom Metazoa; phylum Chordata; class Amphibia; order Anura; family Pyxicephalidae; genus Pyxicephalus; species Pyxicephalus adspersus. The sequence continues at coordinate 42,346,388 of NC_092865.1, read as the reverse complement.
ATGTATTAAAAAAAGTACCTAAACAAACATGGTTTAAACCAAAAACACAGAACATTGTATTAAATGTGTTTTAACTGATATTGTTTGGTTTATTAGAGTTGAATCCAAAAGAAATTGTGAGTATAGGCACTCCTCAGCCCTCCTTGGCAAAGATTAAAAAATGAAAACTCCCAGAAAATACTAACCACTTGCTCTTGTTTTCCTAAAGCCATGCGTTATCATAGGATACTATATCAGAATGATTCTGGTAACTGGAGTTAATTAAAGTAACTACTATGCTGGTTCAACCTCTGCTTTAGTTTCTAACTCCGTTCCAGTCTACCTCTAATTCAGTTCAGATTGTACTAGCATCCTATTTTTTATTCTTTATAATAAATAGATCTTCTTATAGCTGCCCTGGCTGAAATATCCATTTTGGGAGGATAGACCCTTGACCTTAAGACTGTGGGCTGCACTACGGTTTATAGATGAACTATTCATGTTTTATGGTTTTCAGAAAAAATGTTCTTTTTTATTGTATTAAGAATTTACTAAGATAGAATATTTTAGTATTATATTTTTTACAAGCATGCACATAAACCTTCAGATTTCTATTTTTGAAACTTTAAACATTATCTAGACAAACATACCCCTCATCTTGCAGCTTGTACTAGATTGATGAAGACTGCTATATATAAAGCTGAAGGCAGGCTGAAGAATGTTGACATGACATGGATTACATTTCCCAGTTAAACTGCTCACTAAGAAACAGAATTTTAAAAGTTATACTTATTTAATATGCAATGTTAATTTAAAATAAATCTAACATTAACATTTGCCTCATATGTGTGTTATCAGATTGATTGCTGGTGGAAAATGCTATTTTTCTGAATTGTTTTCTGGCTTTAATGTTGTCCAAGTCACAGAACATGAACATATATGTAAACCAGAAGTTCTATCCGCATTTGCTGCATACATGTTTAAGCTAGTGACCTAAAAAGTACCTAATTTAAAGGGACTAGTTGGGCAGCCAAACATTTCAGAAAGAAGACCTACATATTTCTCCCATTTTTTCCTTTGAAAGTGGTGACATCCTTTATGGCTGTGAGCAGAAATAGGCAAAAATAGAGGAATCATGAAAAATATCTAATGACTAAGTGCAGTGAAGAATCTAACAATCTATGTTTACCTGCTGAGCCATCTTAGAAATGGGCTGTAACATGAAGGCTAACTACATACACTCACTGAACAATTTTTTAGGGAACACTTACTAATACTGAGTTGGATTTTACATTCGTTTGAGCTTTTGATCTATATAGATATAACTGCATCATGCTGTACTGCACATGTACATGTCTGAAATGGTGAGTAGCTGATCATCTGTGTATCATGGCTCAAAAAAATATCAGACCAGACTACACTTTTCCCACCTTGTTTAAGATGGAGCTTGACCCCTAGATAAGCTTGATACAGCCAGAAACAAAATCACAAAGACATAAACATACATCATTGGGTAAATCAGAAATCAAATTGCATGTCAGGGCAGCTGAATAGAGACCAGGATGTGACTATTCCACTTACACATTTTGCAAAACTAAGCAAACTGTTAGTAGTAAATATATTTTCTGCTAGGACATATTAATCCTGTGTCTAAATTATATTAGCATTTTAAAAACTATACATAAACCAAACCTACAAAAGTACATTTTTGTCTGTCTCTTCTAAAATCGTTATGTGTTTGCACTGTTGCACTGATTATTATTATTATTATTTTTAACATTTAAATTTCATCAAGATTTACAATAATAGGACAATTACTAAATAAGAACTTCTTATTTTTAACACTTATCTACTTAGGACAAGATCCACAATAATATAGCTGTGTGGTCAGTCATCTCATTTACCATGGTAAAGGAGTTTAAAGTAAGTGCCATCCATTTGACTGTCACTTTGACTTTTCTGTTGTATCAAGCATAAAAGTCTTAGGATCAATGGCAATTTCTTTTCCACTGTAAGATAAATTAAAATGTTATATTGTTCATATTCTGCTGTCACAAATGCAACTAATTCATCTTTGAGAGGTGAAAAAATACCATTGGTTGTAAGATGTGTATAGATGTAAACACACATTAAAATCAGTAAATAAAGGTTAGAAAATAGATGTTATAAATGAAATGTTTTGTGTGCTGCTATGTTAATTCCATGTATTTAGTGGGCCTTATTTATTAAAGCTCTCCAAGGCTGGAGAGGATACAATTTCATTTGTGAAGCTGGTTCATCTATCAAAGCTCTGTGAGGGTCTCACTGGAATCCTGGAAGCGATACCAGATTTCCTGGCTTGGTAGAATAGCAGCTTTGGAAATGCTGCCCTACCAAGACTCTTGCATTTGTTTTGAGTCCTTCTAGTCACAGTACCAAGCCATGTTCTGCACTCATTGCAAAGACCCAGAGGGGTTAAACAAGTTCTTTATAAGTAAAGAGGTGGTATAGCGGTGCCCAATATTTCCCAAAACTATAGAGCGGCACAGCTGGCTGCACTGACGACATACCAAGCCACATCTAACACCCCTTCATGGGTAAGCCTGGAAGTGTACTATGTATCACCCAAAGCGATAGATACCCTTTGGACCCCTCTGCAACTTCGGAAGCATTCCTTAACATAGTGGGATGATGTGAAATACTTGGATGTGTTTATGTCACTACATACACCCTTAGCCACTATAGACCATAACCCGTCCTTTACCCCTGGGTTTGAGGAATTGGGCCATTTTGAGGCAGAGCTAAGGATTTTATTGTACTTTCAGGAGTGTGAACCTTTGCCTCCCTTAGTTTGTCATATGAAATACTTTCATCATCCATATTCACTTACCTTTAAATCAAGCATTATGTACAATCTTTGGTCAAATTTACCACTTTAAGGGTGTCGCCGACAGGGACCCCCTAGGTAAGGGTATACTTTAGGTAATTTACCAGTCCCTTCTCTTCTCAACAGCAAACTCTAGGCCATTAAATGTATCTCATTGGGAGGAGGATATGGGCCGCACCCTTTACAACTCACAGTGGGAGCAGATCTAGGACACAGCCGCACGCTCCATGTGGGTTTTTATGAAGCCAACTATAAAGTACTAGACTGGCAAAATTTAAACCAGGAGTGTCATCGCTGTGCCTTAGGTAATGTGGAGCTGTGGGCTCCCTCTATTATATCTGGTGGACGTGCCCATGTTTCTGGGTAGGAGTTTACAGGATTATCTATACACTCCTAAGAAAAATTATTGGTGTAAGGAAATGTAAGAAGTGGAGTCTTGAAGTTAATTATTTTTGTGCTTTTGTTATGTTTTGTAGAATATTGAATTATGTTGAAACTAGTTGTACTCTTCTTATCAGTTAACTAATGTCTGCTTGCCCCCTTTTTGCCTTGAAACTCTCCCCTTCCTCCCTTCGGCCATCTATCTGTTCTCCTGACATGAATATCCTGTTCTAAGAGAACCACAATGACATTTGTCATGTCTGCTAGTTGTCTGTAGTCATTCAATTATGCACTGATCATGCCTTTGAACTTGAACTGGTATATAAGCTGTGTGCAAACAATAAAGTTTTGAGAGTGATTTAACTACATGCTTGAGTTGTGTGTATTACTCGCTTTCCCAGCGTTGCTGTAAACAGAAGGCATCAGAGAGAGAGGCATAACTGGTCAGGGACCAGCAGGAGACTGCCTTAACAATTGGTAAAGACCCCTTTGAGGCATTACTTCTGCTGAAACCACAGGGTTGCACAAAACATCAAGTTAAAAGTATTACTTTTATCCCAGGAGTGGGTTCTGCTTCTTCCCATATATCCCCATCTTGTTAGACGGGGATGCTGTGCTGTGACCGGTCTTTGACTGGTCGTAGCACTGAGCCAGGGCGGTGGGTTGATCTGCCCTCCTCCTCTGTCCTAGATGACGTGGACTGGGCAGGCGACGCAACGAGCGCTGGCCCCCGGCCCTACGTTATCATCCCGGCCTCTGGGCTATCCATATAACCACTCTACAAAGACCATGTAAGTGTTAACATGTTCTTTTGATAATTAAAATAGTTTATAAATTTATAGCTGATTTATACATTTTGGAATAATTGATTGAATAGATAGAGTAACATCAGTTTGCTTATATACATAGCTCATTATTATTTTGACCCATATGGTATCCAAGGGATTTTGATATATTTAGCACAATGGTTCATACTGTTCAAATACTAAGATACTGGTATATACCTTATACTGTGTGACTAAAGAAATATATTTTCATTGATCTAGACATAATCACTACAAGCGTCAAACACATGTTGTCAAACTACTACCCCTGAGGAAGCTAGATAGGGCGAAACGCATCGGGTACAACAAGCAACATGAATTTATGGTTATAAATCTGTATGGCAAGTAAATGTATATGACTGGCAAGTTGCTGCATGTCTAGTGCCCCCTAGGTCCCTTTTGTTATCTTGTGGACCACAAGAAACTATTATGGTCCAACTTGAATCTGTTACACCTTGTGTTATATTCAGTGCCCCCTAGGGCCAAAATTACACTGTTTAGACCAGAAAAATGTATTGTGGCCTATTTTGAACCCGTGTTGTTTTGTATCACTTTGTTTCATTGATAATACATATAAACACACGTTTTGTGCCGAAAACCCTGCTTCTTTTTCTCCTCTTCTTTATTGGTTACCTTACTATTTTGGGGGTTGGCACCTGTATCCCCTGTAACACATTCTGATCCTACTGTAGCAGAGGCAGGCACAATTACCATGATAGCCCAGAAATGAAGATCAGTGAAATCTATATAAATCTACTACTACCACCTAACAGTAAAGTGCTACATAATAAACATCATGATAGTGGACTGTATTTTCATTTTTTGATGAAAAATTGTGCATACAATTTAAAACAACTTGATGTAGGCCATTATATTACCTTCTGTGTCTGGAAGAGCTACAATTTCTTGAAAGATTCTTAGAAGTCGGTTTAAAAGCAAATTTGATGAACTAAAGCTATCATTTTCACGTAAGAAAGCTTTTAATATCAAAAGCCCTTTATCAGCCACATCTTCTGAGACATTATTAATTAGATCCTGACAAGAAGAATATATTAATGATCTCTAGGTACTCACTATTAAACATAAGCATAACTTATTGCATCCTCTGATGAAATAGTATTTGATGAAATAGTATTATTCATCTACTTACAGAACTTTTATCAGATACCCGTGCATACACTGTATTTTCCGAGTATGTTTCTACAATTTAAATGTGTTTAACATCTAAAAAGTTGAATTTAATATTTTGTACAAAAGAGTGTTGTTTATTTTTGAGCATCATCCATTAATGGATCATTTAAGACACCCAGTCTTTGGACTCCCTGTGATGTGAAGTATATGAAGTACCCGGTTTCCTAAATACATGACAATTACCAACTGTAAACTAATGTGTATGAGGTACAGGAGGCAAGCTGACTGACGGAATCTAGGTTAAAATGGATCTGAACATTAAAAATTAGGATTTGTTATATCATAGGGAGCATCTTTAAATAGTAACTCTGCCTAAGATTTACTATCTGTTTTGAATGATTTCCAAACAAAAAAACTCAGTGTACTTACAAGTATACTCAGGCTTCTAGCTGTAAATATGCAATGTCAGCACCGCCCCTTTGGCTACTATTCTCACAAGAATAAGAGTGAGATTTTGTGATGTCATGATTGCATTGTTCTCCTTAATGGAGTAAAAGTTATACCTTTTAGATCCCCAGTCTAAGTATCTCAATCCATCTGCTTCATTCATTTTGTGCATTTGTTTTTTCCGTATTCGCTGCTGCTTCTTAAGTATTCCTCCACCAGTCAAAATATAGGCAGCCTTTAGGGGGCAAGTTTAACATAAGGAAGCAAAACCTTGTCTCAGCCACTCCACACAGAGACATAGGGCCTGATTTATTAAGGCTCTCCAAGGCTGGAGAGGATACACTTTCATCAGTGAAGCTGGGTGATCCAGGAAACCTGTTATGGATCTGGTCCAAGATTCAAAACATTTGCTAGCAAACAGCAAAGAACTTTGAAGAAATCCATTCCAGGTTTGCTGTGTCACCCAGGTTCACTGATAAAAGTGTATTCTCTCCAGCCTTGAAGAGCTTTAATAATTAGGCACATAGTGTGTAACAAGCATCAAGAATGGGGAAAAGGTCAGTTGGCTAGTTGAACTCTGCTTGCTTTTCCTGACACATCCACCCCAATACAAATATAAGGTTACAATGTTTGTTTTTTCAACTGTTCACTTACTCTTCTAGTGACCACCAGTCACCTACTTCAAAAGTAGTCACCCACTTTTTATAAATTTTAGCTTGATGTGGCAGGATTTTGTGGATATTGTGGTGGTCAGAAATACTCAGAGCTTGGGTTACATCAGAACTGACAACAAGCAGAATTTTATGGTTACGTTTGAGAACTTACCAGCAAAACGAGAAGTGCATTTGGATAGCTGTGTAAAATATTTAAAATTGGATTTAAACTGTCATGGGCTGTTGGTATAAGGTTGGAGTTTTTCTCACTGACTGTACTACTATCTTCCTTATGCATCCAAAGTTTCATAATTTGGCTTCCGTATTTTTCCAAAAGTTGAGGGTAGTGAAAGAAAAACTTGATAAAAAGGGGGTGATGAAAATAGACCAACCGGACTTCAGAAATGTTTTCTATTAGTCTACAAACCACATTTACTGACATCTGCAGAAGGAAAATGTTTATGAAAGATGAAATGTAGACCGTGCAGCAGCTTAATATTAATGACTTTATATGATTTAGTGATATGTTAATTAGGTGGAAGGGATAGACAAGAGGTAAGCGTTTATTAAATTAAACATTTTCAAATGATACAAGATCTTTCATATCTTTCTATAATGTACTTTTATAAGGGAAAGTTTTTGTTCACATTTAGATTTATACACAGTTGTTGGCTGTATTGCTCCCAGCTGCCTAGTGGATGACAGAAGGCTTCTGGGAACAGTAAACACCAAAATGTATTACAACTATCATGTGAAATTTGCCTTAATAAGGATTAAGCTATTTTTTAAGTACTAATAAGTAATAATGCAATAGAATTGAGAAGAATTTTACCATATTCATATCTTTACATTTGTCTTGACATCTTACTAAAAGATAAAGTGAGGCTCTAGTTACACAGGTGGAAACATTATATTGTTGGCTTTGCACAGAATGGAGAAATGCAAGGACGGCCCAAAATAAATCCTTCTCGGGTATAAACCTGTGGAAACAAATGTATACCATTCTATTAATTTACAATTCTTTTTAAATTTACTAAACACAAGCTTTGTACATGTCAGAAGAGTGTTACATAGTAACATAGTTATATAGTTAGTTAGGTGGGAAAAAGTCCATCAAGTTCAACCACTAGCGAAATAAACATATCCCAGTTAAAAAACCTATAGACATAGTTGATCCAGACAAAAATCCCTTATAAATACTTCCTGATGCCTTGAGGCAATCGAAAGTTCCCTGGATCAACAGTCTCTGGTGTCTTTTTTTAAAACATTAATACCCAGGTATATTATGTGCTCCTAGAAAAGCATAGAGCATTTCCTGAAAGCAATCTATAAAACTTGGTAAAACTACATCCTGATGGAGCATATTCCACATTTTCACAGACCTTACAGTGAAGAATCCCTTCCTTATGTGGAGATTAAACTTCTTTTCCTCCCGACACAAAGAGTGCCCTGTTGTTCTTTGTAATGATTCCAAAGTGAATAATTAGTAAGAGAGTTCTCTATATGGACCATTTATATATTTTTACAGGGTGATCATATTCCCCCTTAAACTTCTCTTCTTAAGGGAAAATAGATTCAGTTCAGCTAATCTCTCTATAGCTGACATCCTCCTTTCCTTTTTTTTCTCTGTACTCTCTTCGGTTCCAGAATGTCCTTTTTGTGAACTGGTGCACAAATTTGGATTGCATATTCCAGATGTGTTCTGACCAATGCTTTGTACAGGGTTGGATTTTGTCTTGTAGCTGCAGTCTATGCCTCTTTTGATACAGCAATTGTACAGCGGTCCCCTGATGTCATTCATCAATCTGCCTCAGCCAATGATAGGACAACCAATTTAGAATGACTGCTGCGTACACAGATAGGTGCTTCAGTAAGTAATATAAACTTATATATACATATACATACAAATAAATAAGTTTAAATGAAAATCGTTTAAATAAATGATATTGTATTTATATGTATATATAGGTATATTTTACTTACTGAAAGTGTTTTTTTTTAATTGTGGGAAGCATTTGTTTGAATGTGAATGGTAGCTTTTTTTACCTCAACCATGTTAATCTGTTCTATTTCCATGATAGACTATTTACATTAATTATAGACACTTTGTTTGCACAATGTATGATAACTAGTTGGGTATTAGTTATAATTTTCAATTATTTTATTACTAATCTCTCAGCCTAAAGTGTCTGTGATCTCCCGAGGAAGCCTTCTCACTATGTGCTAATCCCTCTCAATATGTGTGTGTATGTAAATCTTCACATTGCCCAGAACAAAATAAAACATTTTTATGGGTTTGTGCTTGCAAACCCACCTTAAAGGGCCAATTTAAGGCCCCATAGCCCATAGATGCACACTTTGCCAGTGCTTCCCCACTATGTCGTTCTCTGTCAAAGCCAGTAACAATACTTCTGTGTCAGTGCAAACATTTGACCTCCTCCAATCTGACAATACTGACAATCCTTTTGCTAGGCCAAAGCTCCTTCGCTTAATAGAGGGAGTGACCACTTGTTCCTAGAGTCTGACATCAACTGACGCTAAGGATTTTAGTGCTGGCTGTAATGAAGAAGGAAGATTGTGGAGAAACACTGCAAAGTGTATATCAGTGGGTTAGGGGAAGGAGTCCTGAACATTCAAGGCGACAGTAACAGTTTAATCCAAAAAAATCTACAATGCTGTTTTCTAAAAGATGCTAACATTTAATTTTGTAAATATGTCAGAGAAGAACTAGCTATTTTTTTCTGTTTTAGTCAGATTTCATATTTACCTGTCCTCCATAAGGTAGGCAACACAAGCAATACAAATTAGAGCTTGTTGGTGGCATCTCAAATCCTTAGTAGTATGGATGTCAGGTGAGTCCAATAACACAGAAAGACTTTCTGCTACATTGCCTTCAATGTGTATCATACTTTTATTCAAAATATCATATACTTCTGTGAACAGAAAAAATGTTTCAGTTAGTAAGTTAAGTGTCATCAGTTAAATATATACAATCCAGTGTAGTAAAAAATATAGTTTTGAAATAAACCTGCAAATGAAACAGGTTCAGTTTTCAGAATTTTTAGACATATGTCTGAAATAAAATATATTTTTAAAGCTGGTCAGATGTTGAAACTGCATCTACACAAAGAGGGTTTAGAAAGGGTGGATTTAAAAGAAAGAACATCAGTAAAGCTGAACTATAGGTATATAGGAGATACAAAGTAATTCAAGTATGTGATTGGTAATCAGCTGTGGAAATTGAGCATGATACACACATGCAAAAAGTACATGTAAAGTAAACCCTGTCCTTTTGCCCTCTTACTGTTTCCCACCACACACTTTCCAGCTAATCCAATTGTAAATGCCATTGATTCTCCCCTCTATGCCATTGATTGTCCCCTTCTGATCACTCTATGCCAATGATTATCCCCTTCTGATCACTCTATGCCATTGATTAATGGGGATGTCCTAAAATCGGGGAAACACGGTAGTAAACCTATTGTTAAGGAAATGGAGTGCCTCCATTGCTGATCTCCTTTTAAAAGTTCCAGTTGCCTGTTCTTTATAGTAATGTTTTCACACATACTGCTCCTTGGTTTTAGCACCAAGGTCCTCCTCTGACATAGGGTATCTGATTTATTAAAGCTCTTTGAGATTGGAGAGGATAGATTATCATGTGAGAATGGATCTGGTCCAGGATTGAAAAAAAATTACCAAATAATAGCAAATGGTTCACCCTAATCACCCATTATAGTCTATCTTCTCCAATCTTGAAGAGGTTTAATAAATCAGACCCAAACTTTTTTACCTGAAGAGCTGGTATCATGAGCAATGAGGAGTCAGCATTCCGTATAGGTGATATCATTGAAGGCATGGGAGCATGTTGCTTGGCGTTTGAGCAATGCATATTAAGATCAGTGTGTGTCCCCTACTGCAAGTGTCAGCTTAACCATTGGTGCTCCAGAAATTCCTGTATACCTGATATGCCCTTTGTTTCTGTGACCCAATTTCTCAGATAACCACCTTTTATTGACCAAGTTTACTTGTTGCCACCTATCCAGCCCTGACTTTCATGACTCTGAGAATGCCTGACATTCTAATTTCTCATCTTGTGGCTTTGGGGGAGCACCAGCCAGAGCTGCGGCCCACCAAAACTTTCTCCAGTTGGCGACTGCTGTACTAAACCATTCACAAATGAAGAGGAGTCTCACAGATCTCCACAGGACTAGGGAATCTGTGCCATATTCTGCATCACTTTCCAGCCAGCAGCAGTTCTGCCCAGAAATCCTATTCTGTGTTTACTTCCGAATCTGAACCATTTGACTCCTTGAAAACTGCTCCTTTACCCCAGAGGACCAAAATCTTCTGCAGACGCACTTCATCTGTTGGTGGAAGTGTAAACATCACCTGAGCTGCCTCAACTTTGGCACTTCCCCAGGTAGTGGGATGTGTTCCTCATGTCACATGGCCTCCTCTGTTCACATGACTTCCCCTACTTAAGGAAGTAACAGCCAACAGGATGTTGCCTAAACAAGGAATTGATACCTAAGGTGCAACATTTAGTTATATTGATTTTTGTTACATTGGTATTTCATTTGGTGGCGTAGTATTCAATACAATTAAGAATTAGTTTTTATTGTTCAAACTTCTTTTAAGCCTGGGGTCTTCACTCTTTTAATTGATTAGGCTGGAATGAGGCAACTCTCTGCATTTACAGCCCAGTGTATAGACAGAGAGGGCTGACTGGCAGGTAGGAGCTTTTTTGACAGAAAAGAGGCTCATTTTTTTAAAGTTCCGCTTTAATTCCTGATGTGACAATTGGCACTTGTTTGAACTTACCCATCATCACTCTATCTTTAGCTACAGGTGCATTATCTTTAGGACCTTACCATCTCCAGAATCATTAATTTGTCCTGCTTTTATCTCCCACAAAGTGAAACATAGATTAGTCAAAAAGACAGAACAAGCATTATTCAGATTACTGTTCCTAAAAAAATAAAAATATGAATTAGTGTCACTATGAAAAAGGTATTTGTTAACTGTACATGAACTTAAACTAAAATATATATATATACCTATAAATAATAAATGTGAAGAACCCACTGCTCTTAGTGAAACATGCATAACATTTTTTTAATGAAAATAATTGTAGGCTGCTGGTTTGGACTACATCTTTACTCATCAAGTGCTTACAAAAATTATGTTACTGGCACAGGCGACAGTATAGGGAACATATTTGGGTTTAAATTGCTCAGGAAGACTATCCATCACAAAAAGTATATCATGTAAGTTAGTATTTATTCAGCATGTAGTATTATTAGCAGCTTTTTCAATGTTTCATAAGAAAAAGTTTATTTAAATAAATAAATAGCAGTACCACATAAATCCGGCAATATTTTACAAACCTTTGAGCTGAACACAATGTTGATTTTACATCCATGGATAATCTAATAAATGAAGAAGAAGCTGAAAAACCAAAATCAGATAATACAGTTGAAAATAACACCAAATGGCACTGGAAACAGGTTCAAAACTTGTTCTGACATTTTCTGTTCTAAACTGTCACAATTTCAAAATATTTTACACTCTAAAACCCCACTTTGTAGCAGATGCTTACAAAGTACTCTTCTGTTGTGTATCAGTTTATTATGTTCCTAAATATTTTTTAGTACATTTAATCTTGCTTGTTTTCTGTAAACTGACTTCAAGGTGCAAAATCCTAAAGAGCCCTTTTAATATAAAACTAGAAATATATCCTTTTGTGGTCATTGTAAAGCTATCCACAGAAATGCAATGACAGTCAAAATGAGCAGATTGGGTGACAATTGCATTTCTGTGGGTTTCTCTGATGTTCTCACTAGTTTTGCTAAAGGAAACAGCTGATCAGACAACTTAAAAAAGTTATTCACTTATCTACTTTTGTTATCCATTGGTTTAAACTTGCTTGGTTGACAACATTTTTAAAGTAAGGGAAACCAGATCATGTTTGAATGTCTTTCTAATGTCTATGGCAATTCAGGTCATGACATTGAATTGTGTAATTGCAATACCTGATTGCTCTGGTACAGCCTTTATTCTACATAGGTGGATTCAGCAGGACTGTTTTTATTCTGCGTTAGCCCAAAGGATCCTAGAGACTAAGATTTGCCACTATGAAGTTCTGGCCAGCAATTCATTCAGTCAAAGCTTGTTTAGAAAATAGTTGCATAAGTTTTCAAGTAAATTTACACTCACTAGCTACTTTATTAGGTACACCTGTTTAACAGCTGATAACATGGCAGCACCTCAATGCATTTAGGCACATAGACACTGTCACTTGAGCTTACCATTCACACTGGTTCACCAAAATTGAACAGGAAAAAAGATTGAAAAAATGACTAGTCTCAGGAGCCTGTTTATTAAGATGGTAGAGTCAGAATTTGATGTCAGCCACATCAATGTGTCCACTCTGCTTTGTTTCAATTGTTCAGGCTAGTGATGATGGTGTGATGGCATGGGCACACTTTGAGCCCCCTATTAGCAATTAAGTATAATTTAAATGCCACAGCATACCTTGATATTGTTGCAGATTTTTTCCATTCCCTCATGTCTGCAATGTACCTATCTTCTTATGGCTACTTACATCAAGATAATGGGCCTGATTTATTAAAGCTTTACCAAGAAATTTCCTATTTATTACATGTAAAACATACTGATACACACCTAGCTTTAAAGATATAGTTTCCTTCATAGTGGGTACAATTGTTAGTATATCAGAAAGCAATGAGAAAAAAGTCTCCATTGTTGCTGGTACAGGTAAATGTTCATAATATTTCTGTATGAATAAAATTAAACTCATTAGTATATGCGGGATCAAGCAAATATACTCCTTGTACAGTAGTAAACAATGAAAAAAGTATCCATCCTATAAACATTTTTTGTTATTGCATAAAAGGTAGATGTTCTTTTTTGTCAGTAAGCCCAATTTATTGTACCTGCCCCTTACATTGTTAAAAAATATTTTTCCACAGCCAAGTGAGGTGTTCATGATCTAATGACAGTGACCAACTTATAATTGAAAACTACTGAAACAGGGCCATCTTTGTCTAAAACTTTGCCTAAAACGTTTTTTTTTTTTTTTCAAATTTCAATGTGCTTTTTGTAATATACAATAAACACTTCAACCCAGCATAACACATTTTTAACAATCTTGTATTATGTGTTGTTTCTTAACCTGTTATTACTTAACATGTAATAAAAAGCCAGAGCAGAACTGCTGCAGTTAACTATCAACCAGTCCCCAACTTCCCAAAAACTCTGATTGAAACGTATTGGAGCTGTTGAAATCCCCTGTTGTATAGGTATTTGTCTGTGTTCCTGATGTGTTCAGGTTATTCAGATGTTTCATGCTGCATCCCAGGCAGTGTGACATTTTAACTGCTTCTATATTTTATATATATACATACATGATCATATTCTAAACCTGCATCTCCCACAAACCATCCAGGTTTCCAAGGCTACGTACACATATGCAATAATTACTAAATGATAACTAATGACAGGTCAACGATTGTTAACAAATATTTTGAAGGTTCATTTAGTGCACTATACAGTGCTCTGTATATGCTGTAACGATATGATTGCGCAAATATAATCCACCAATAATTTACACACACACTAGATACGATCATTTGAACGATCCAGGAAAAGACGTGTACCGGAGAAAGTATACTGCAGAACAATCCACAATCACTGAATGACCGTACACACAATAGATAGTGAAAGATCATCGCCCAAAGGGATCCACCAGGAAGGTCATTTGTTTCCAGGAACATTCCTCGTTCATCGGCGTCGTTGGCCTGTCGTGCGCTTTTTTTGTTAAGGGTTCGAAGGATCGGTCGCTAATCGTTTGTTTCCAACAACAATTACTGCACGTGTGTATGTAGCCTTAGGTCTGAGATAGTAATAAAGCAGTGTTGGGAAACTGGACCAAGAAGAAAATGACCTGAACAGAAATACTGTCTGTACAGGTGCTAAGCTGAACAGTTGTAGAGAAAATGGGCCCTGGGCAAATATGAGGTGCAAAGCATTCCTGCCACTCGGTTAATTGGGGCCCTGGAGAAGGTGGGAGGGGGGATGGTTTGGTTAAATGCTGACTTTGACCTATCCTAAAGGGGGCCTTAGTCCCAAGATGTTTAAATTCTAGATTTAACAAGACTTAAACATGTATATCTGTTTTGTGTATATCTGTATATGTGTTTTTAATACATAAGCCTGGATTTCTAAAACCTGGGGGGAGTGTAATAGGGGTCAGTAGAGGAAAACCTGCTCTGGGCTCCAGGGTCTCACTGGATAGATGCTGTCAATTTGGTTAAGCATGATCATGGTAATACCTTCCAAAATTATTCTCTTGTGAAATTTTGGTGACCATTTTAAATGTGGCTGTATACAAGGTTAATATCTGTGTCAATCAGGGATTGTTTACCAAAAAATGAAAGCTAGTGGCATGAGCCTACTTTTTAGGAAAAAATGTTTCGGTCTGGAAATCAGAGCAGCACTAACAAATGGAATTCACTGGACTGAACAATGAAAGGGGGGATTAGGTCTGTCCTGTTATGCATTTATTGGATTTAATGAAATACAATAATGATCAACAGAATAAAGACAGTTTTAAGCCACTGACTTGATTGACAGTGATTTATTTCTCTGTGTCATATTTATTTCTGATAATATGACATTATCCCCTCAGTAACAGGATGTCACAATTCTCTTGCTGTGGTACAGACGGCAAGAAAAAACTGGCAGATTTTTTTTCATTCTTCACTTTACAATTTATATTTAATTACTATTTACAAGTTATTATTGTTATTTGTTTCTGCATTCATGAGTAAATACATGTTCAGGATAAAATGGTATATCACATGATTTTTGGGTATACAGTTTACTTGAATATATTATCTTATTTCTAAATATAAATATATATATATATATATATATATATATTTAAATTTTCTTGAACATTTTAATTTGGCACTTACCAAAACAGTGGGTATACAGACATTGTCACAAGCATTCAGTAAGAACCAAGTAAAAGCCTCCAGTGTATTGGTGCTTTTGGAAGATGGAGCAGTGAATGCATTGTCTTGGGCTGTAAAGTCACTTTGACAGTCCATTGCCAATCTTGAAAAAAAAAGATGATTATCCTTAGTTTAACATTTATGGAGTGTAATGTAATCATACATATATATTCCTTAAGGAGATTCCTTATATTATCTGACAACTTATCTACCACTGCAAGTCTTCATTGGAGTAAAATAAATTAATTAAAATTGACATTTTATCCTTGCTCTGTAAGCAAAAGAGAAACTGTATTTCTAATAGTTAGATTTTCCTGCTAATGACAATAAAGAATTGCCTGTTTGTTTTCTAATACAATAAATGAAATGTATTGAGAAATCTAAATACACACTTGCAAGCGTTATGAAAACCTTCCAAAATATTTGTAAGAAGTTGTCCATATCTTGTGACAGTTTTGATCCCATCTCTGTTTACAGACTTTTTCTAGAAATAAAGAAAATATTACAAAACAATTACAAAATTTTAAAAGTTTTCATAGCAGAATGAACAATTTTCACAGATCATCTTTATGGACAAAATTGTTTTGCAAATGTAGTCAAAATGTTTACAATATGTTTTTTCAGTGCCCAATATGGTTGGTCATGTGAAATTTTTTATCCACGCTAGTCTTTTGTCATTTGCATACTACAATAAGGGATTGATTTTTTTCTCAGTTAAATCAAAATGAATCAATGATTCGCATTTGTCCTAGGGAAGAGGACAGCCACCTAGTAACAACTATCGGGCTTGACAGCTGTCTCACAAATGCTAGAGAACGGGATTACCTGTAGCTTAAAATATAACAACCAATAAATGAAAAATCCAGCCAGGGAGGCCCCTGAGCCAGCAAGAAGGAAGCTAGGCGGGGGCTACCATGACTGTGGGGGGGAAGGCCATTAGGTCAGGAGATGGTGTGAGGGGGAGTGTTTATGATTAGGGTCTTGGGATGGGTTAAGTTTGTTATAACAATTGGAGGGGTAACAAAGGACAAGGCTAAGGAGAAAAAAGGGGGGCAGTCAATTTACAGAAAAATTGAGAGATATTCCTGCCCGCCCTTGTGGTTTGTAATGGTGGGGATGTGTTGTAGGCAGTGAGAGGTCCTCGAGGGGAAGTGTGCTGGTCAGACGTGTGGTAAATAGTGATGGGGTGTGGAGAGCCATCTGTGGTATGGGGTCTCCAAGTTGGTGTAATGATGGGTTAAAAGGTTATTTGCGGGAAGTATTTTATGTTAAATTATTTGAAGTTAATAAATGGCCAGACATCCATTTTCAGCACACCTGTAACAAAAATTTTTTAAGGGGAAAAGGGTGGTGGTGGGGCGGTGTAGTTGAAAAAGGTTATAAAAAAAGGGCTCCTGCAAGCTACAGTCATGTCATGGCCAGGATAAAAAGTGGAAGCTGCAAACTGCATGTCTGCAAACAAAGCAGGGACCCATACAAGGAAAAACTGTTGGCATCAATGTGGCTGAAGCAACAGAGCTGGAAAGAACTTCAGGGTTGTTCTTTAAAAAAAGTTATTTACTTAACCTTTAAAACATGCCATCTTTATATGCTGCTAAAAACAATGTACATTATGAATGTAACTAGAAATTATGTAGGGTTTAATCATAAAGAAGGCTCTAGTATTATTTCTGTCATTTGTGTGGAGATACCTAATTTGTGAGTTTCTAAAATTTGGGACAGAGTAAGAATTTTTTGTTTCTTTTATCAAACTTTAATTAAAAATACATCTTTGACTTTCGATAATATTGACCGTCAAAATACACTGCTATGTGGCCTGTCAGTCTCAAAGGTAACTCACCCTCTTTAGTAATGTTAAAGGGAGATCTGCACAGCATTCCATCATCTTCCTAATCAGCCTCTCTAAGTCATCATATTGTACTGGTATACTGAGGTGATCCTTCCTTTTAAAGTTTAAAAGTATGAGAAAAAATTATAATGTGTTCCCATATATTAAAATTAATAAAATGTGCCAACAAATGCCTTGCACAATAATAATAAAGACAACCTATATATATTTTAAATAAATAACTGTTCTGCAAGGCCATTCTAAAACACTAGATTTTTAACAATATATTATCATTTATTTAAAGTCTGTGAACATGCAGCTAGACTCTTTTTTTGTTTGTTTTCGGCATAGTGGGAAAGGATTACAGCTGGTCTTTTTTTATTGCCATCTGTGTATTGCACAGAAAGACCTTACATAAACATACCCTACCAAGTCTTTTATCATATAGACCAGGGGTGCCCTGCAGGTGTATCGCGTATATTTATATATTTATAGGTATATTTTTTTTGTTGGTAGATCATTTTGACTTGGTCATTTTAAAAGTAGCTCGCACACCAAAAAAGTGTGGGCACCCCTGATATAGAAAGAAGCTTGTCTAGTAACATCTAAGACTACAGCAAGCAGAAATAGATTAACTCACTATTGTAACTTCTTTTGCATCTCTTTGAAAATACACTGGTATAATAGCAGTTATATTAGTGTTGTTTTACATTTCGAATTAAAAAACAACATGCTAGCTCATTGCTTTAGGTTTTCCTTTACCTCAGAGAGAAAACAGAACACAGAGAAATTATTTTTCTAATAAGGTATTTAACTATTATAGAGCTGTCTAATGGATTTACTCATGATATAGTAGGGCAACATGGACTCACAATCAGCTCACTTCCTGTTGGTTTTCACTTGGAGGTAATACTATTTGACCAAAGAGCCAGTCGCTGGGGATAATGTAACTCATGCGCAGGAGTTACATTATCCAATCAATGAATAGGATCACCGTCTCCAAGGAAGTCTGCTGTGTAGCTGGAGGTGAAGATGGCAGCGCCCACCCTTGCAGTGACCATGTAGGGTGACAGCACAAGGCAAGTATGTGCCATAATTGGCAATTAGGCTGATCTCAAGTTTATCTTTTTCAAACATAAAAGTGATTCGGAAGCTTTGGTGCATCTTTGAAGACATTAAAAAAAAAAGACAGTTGCAGGTACCGTATTTTTCGGACCATAGGACGCACTTTTTTCCCTTCAAAAGTGGAGGGGAAAAGTCCCTGCGTCTTATGGTCCAAATACAGCCTACACATATGCTGTTAAAAAAAAAGTTTCTTACCGTGTTCCTCTCCTGTGTGCGTGTCTCCTTGATGCTGGCTGTGCAGCACGTGCCTATGCTGCTGTTTACTTTACAGGTTGATTACATGTGTTTATGACTGTGATGTTGGTTTTTAATGCACATAAAATATTTTAGGACACTATTTGTTTCAGAATCTTTTTTTTTCTTCATTTCCCTTCTCTAAAAACTGGTGCGTCTTATGGTCCGGTGAGTCTTATGGTCCGAAAAATACTGTAAGTGTTTAATCCATTAAATTACATGAAGTATTTCATAAAATATTGTCAATATTTTTTCAACTTTACATTGTTTTTCAAATGTTTTATTAATCAGAATTTAAAACCCTTTTCTGGCTTTGCTACATTCTCCTGTATATCACTTGTAGATCAGTTTAGGGTGTATTTATAAATTGTCTATCATTTGCCTGTGATCCTGACTTTGTCTCCCTTGACCCTGTTTTCCTGTTTCCATGACTGTCTGATTTCTCTTTGAGTTCTTGTCCTAATCCAGTGGGTTCTGGAGGCAACTGTCTGCAGGGACATAGCAACTAGCCTCCCAAAGCTAAGCAGCAGCTTGCTATAAGTAAAGAATGGGGAGTTAGATTGGGAGTTGGGTGTCTGGTAAGCACTAATGCTGCACCAGGGCCTTACAGTCATTACATTTGATCCTGGGTCTGTGAATCTTCATTTTCAAGGTAAGTAAAGTTCAAAAGATAATAAATAGCAATGTACTGTCACCTAGCTTCCTGCTAGATATTCACTTCCTAAACCAATCTCTGTACCCTTCATCTTTCCAGTCTTGCTACACTCAATATTTCTTTTCATGATCACTGTCTACCTTTTTTCTTGTCCTAATATTTACTTGTTCTTTGAACTGTGAACAAAAGTTTAACAGTAACACATATTACATTTATTCATAACCCTAACTACTTTTTTGTACTGTTATAACTGCTTTTACATATTAGGAAAGTTAGGGTATTTCATGCTGAATTTTACTTCTGGCCTGCTATCAATTAAATGTTTTACCTATTTGCAAAGTAACAACAATTCTATTCAAATTAGCGGTTTGCTTCTTAAAGCAGACCTTATATTGCAAAAGAGTGCATTTTTTTTCCGAAACATTACAATTTTACAAAATAAAATGACTTTCTTGTTCTATTTAAACATTAGAATCACGTTTTAAAGCTCTTACCCAAAAGGCTGTTTAAAGGAATGATTTATTTATGCTGGTCATCTGTATAGGATTTTAATATGATATCAAATTTTATTAGCTCCAGGTGTATTAAATAGGCTTCTGGGTCTCTAGAAAACATGAAACCCAAAACTGTCAATCTGCCCCACTCTGTTCTTGAGGATTCACAATAAGACCAGCCCTAATAACAAGCAGAGGAACCCAGAAGTTGCCTGCAAACAAAACACTACTGGTTTCACCTCAGTAGTAACATGAGTCATACCATGGCCCTTAGTACCTTTAATCCAGCCCTTTTCCTTTGAACACATTGACCTTTCTGTCCCTTGTAATGAAGATACTGCATAATATCAGATTTTGTAACCAGAGCTAACCTTAGAAATGCTGATGCTGCTTTTGTGCCCTCAATAGTCGCTTCCAAAACTGAGCTGCTCACTGCCTCCTGAAGAACATCTATCGCTGCTTTAAAGATTCCAGGATTTGTAAACAGTTTGATTTCATTTGGCTGTCTGTGGGATCACAACAGAAATAATTGTAATTTTATTTCTGTACCTATTTTATTATGCATCCCAAAGAATATGTATTATAAATTCTAAAATAAAAATTCTACATTTATTAATGTATTTAAAGGCAATAGATATACGGTACTAACCGAATACTCTTAACCCTCAGGTGTAGAACTAGAGCTAAACTGTGTTCTTCCAAACAAAATTTATGATAAATTATAGGGTGAAGATAAAAATAAATTTAACAAATGCAGCTTACACATGTTGATATCTGTGTTATTGGGGAAAATACCAATGTTACATTCCCCCTTAAAAGTACAGGAGCGGCGGCTAGAGTCCTACTTTAGGGCCTGTTTCCAACAGTATGTACACAGGAACATAAATTCTTCCTTATCAGGTATTCCTCTCTGTCATCAGATAATCCACCAGCACATACTTTCAGATTCTTTATTTTACAACATGCAACAAGTGTTGTAAAAGTTGTGCTTTTGTAAAGCCAGGTGTCATAAAACCCTGGATCTGACAGATAAGGGTAGGGAAGTGGCCTCTGACTCCCCTCTGAGCTCTTCCCAGGAACACATGTATTATTAATTTTCATATTTCCATCACACAGTTCCATACAAATAGTAGGTTGCTGAGTCATGTCCAGATTATTATTAAGAGCATTTTGAGACCAACAATTAGTCTTCTAGACCTCAGGAAAGCCTGTAAACCCTTTAGCCTGTTCTGGTGCGCCATAAGTGCTAGACATGCCTAGTTTGGGCTTGTTGGACTCCATATTTTGAGATAACTATAATAATCTGCTGGTTGGCAGTTCATAAAACTTCAACCTGTGTAATTATGAATCTTGCTATTATAGGAGCACCCTAGGTGTGTTCACAGAGCATTATAATCTGTGTGAACACACTCTCCCAGTCCTCCTACACTTTGCTCTAATTGAATGTTCCTATCAGTTACTCCTATGTGTATGGGCATCTCACACATTTTAACATCTTGTTGTTATGGACAATGCCACTGATAGATTGAGCTCTGCAGAGAGCCCAGTGACTCTGAATAATTACTGAACATTGTACAAGCAACCTGGACCAAGGCAAACCAACTTTCACTTGAGTATGTTTCATTGTTATTCCCTTTTTTTACTGTTGCTATTGTTCATTAATTAGTCTTAATTTTTCTGTCCATGCATGTGTATTTGTTATCTTTTTACCTATTAAACATTATAAAAAGTGTAAGCTGAATCTCTGAAAGTGGACATTGTGTAACCTTCTCTCCTAAATGATACCTATAAAATAAACTCAGTGTCATCTGACTCTGTATGGAGTGGCAAGAGATAAGATAGACAGTGATAAAAGAGGCAGAATTAGAACTGGGGTTATCAAGGCTATCGATTCATGCTTCTGTCTATGTGAGATTGAGAAGATAGCATTCACTGTTTAATGGTTGTAATTAAATATAAGACTACTGACGTTTTGCATTTCAACCACAAGATGTCGCTGTTTCTTAACACAGCTGAATAGGTTGCCAGTTTTCATATTGATAGGAAGTGTGGCTGTTCTGGAGAGGAAACAGGAAGGAGGAGTGCAGACATCTTGGACAGACTGGGTGTGTAAAAGAGAATCCATTCGCATCCAAGGGTCAGCGTGTTCCTAGAGACTCAGAAGCTGTGGCTGAGTGAAGCTGACAACCATCCAAGGTAGATCCTGTCCAGAGGAAAGAGGATTGTTGTCCAGAAAGGCTGAGAGAAGCTGAGGAACGGAGAGCTGTCTGTCCTGCAGGACCTCATGTTTGCTGAAGAGACTTGTTGCTGTTTTTCAGTTTAAAGACATTGATGGATCCAGAACAAGACCCGGGTCAGTAAAATCGTGCACGCACCGCATTATAGGATTGGCGCCTGAAATACCAGAGACTGAGATTATACCTGCAATAGTTAGTGAGTTAGGGTCTATGTATGTGGCAGGTCATAATAACCAATCTTGAAAAAGGACGCTGTGCTGACCTCTGGGGTGAATGTATTTAATGTGTTTTCTTTGTGTTATTGTTTGGAATTTTGTTTATTGCGATAGTATGCAGTAAAGTACTTCCTGTTTTATATAAATTGGTGTCAGTGGGCTGCTTTTCCCTGTTTGTGACTTCGCTGTATCCTAGAAAGCCCCCGGTACACGGCTTACATCTAAGCACGTAGTGGTAGTCTACCTGTGTTTAGCAAGGGTTAACAGATTGGTTAATCTTCCCCTGTGATGGCCATTCTCAGCCTGCTGGTGCTCAAATTGTTGCTCAAGGTGCTGGAAAAATCTATGCACGGGTTGAGGCTGAGTTGGCGATTGTCACAATATGAAATCTTATTTTAGGATTATCTATGTAGGGCATTCTTAGTATAAGAATTTACACTAGTAATATTTAGTGATGTTTGTAAGTTACAACATAGTTTGGGTATACTGGAAAGGGAGAAAGACACAAACAGGAATAGAAGAAATGAACACTGGAGAGGAGAATCATAGGAGAACGTTGTAGTAAGACATATGAACGAGGGGAAAATACCAATTAAAGGAAGTGCCATTGACATCACTGCTGAGAAAGCCCTGCAATAAGTAACATCCTATTTGGAAGTGGACAAGTACCTACATTCTAGGAAGTTCAGGAGAATTTGAACAGATTGGGGGTGCCTCTATCCTTCCCCACAACAGTGGTTTGGTGATTGTTCACACTGGTCAACAAACATTTTCTTGCCTACATATACAAAATTACTTTTGTGAAATACTCAATGTAAATTTATTCTATATTTAGTAGATTTACAGAGCTAATCACAAAGAAGTAAATGAAGAATCTACAAATGTATTTGAAGCAATCACCGTCCTTGTTCAGAGCTCTAATAAATTGCTTCATTAATCCCAACTTGGGACTCCAACTATGTGTAGTGGAGGGAGAATGATTTTTTCTTTGTCAACCATTGGCTCGTTTATGATGTTCGCTGCACCTTTTTTAATGTTTTCCCTTGGAAACCATGTCATTTTTTTCCAGTGATCCTGCTTTACTCTACTATCCCTCAAGCAGATGAAACATGGGTACTTTGTGTATCCACTTTGCGTATCCACCATTTTTAAATCAACACATATGGACTATTGGTGTTCATGATAGCAAAGCTTTTTCAGGGCCATTTTGGTATTTTCATTTACTTCCTTAAGTTTTGTTGAGTGACCGATAGGAATTGATGCATAGCAGTTGCCATTATGCAGTAAAACAGATTTCAAACTTCGAGTGGAACTGTCTATGAAAAGCCGCCAGTCTTCTGCTCAATATTCTGGTACTCCCATATGGGCTAGTAGTTCAGGGATGTTACAACAGTACGCATAATTTCCACTTCATATTTCACTGAAATATGGTAGGAGTGTCACCTTTCTTGCCGCACCATGCGGCACAAGTCGTCTTGCTGATTCCAAATCAGAGTACTCCCACTTGTTTATCTTGTAACGATTGAAACCTTTTACATTCACAGCACAAAAATACCAATCATGATGATTTTTGGGCTTTTGCCATACCATAGGTACTAGTGTTGGTCGAATATCTCACTATTCGATATTCGACAGCTACTCGATAAAATAGTGAGATTTTGTTGGGGTGATCGAATGCCGAATTCCATCACCGATGAAGTCAATAGTGGGAGAATTCGGGTTATTTATAGGGACTATTAAGGGCTGCAAGAGCAATCAGTTTGCTCTTGCAGCCCTTTACTAGTTGTATGTGTCCTGTGTTCTTGTAAAGAGAAGGCCGCCGGGGTAAGAGAACACTACCTCTCCTCCAAAAGCATTGCAGAGGAGAGCGATTTCCCTTCATGGGTGTTCCTGGTGGGGGGCGGAGCCATCAGTGCGGGACTCAAAAGAGTCCCTGGCTGATAGGAGTCCAGTGTCCCACGTGTTCCCGGGTGCTTACGCATGAGACACAGGACTAGATGCAAAAGTAGTAACAGGGAGCCAGAAAAAAAAAGTAAAGTAAGTTTAAAAGTAAGTTATATCAACTAATGATGCATAATTTATCTGATGAATAATATATGATTAGCCACTAATGATTAGTTACTAATCATATAATTATCATCTGATAAATTATTATTACTACACAGTATTTATATAGCGCCATCATATTACTCAGCACTGTACAAAGTCGATAGTCATGTCACTAACTGTCCCTCAAAGGGGCTCACAATCTAATGTCCCTACAATAGTCATATGTCATTAATGAAGTCTAAGGTAAATTTTTTGAAGGAAGCCAATAAATTTATTTTAAAAAAATAAAGAAGTGAACCTTACTTGTAGAAGTAAAACTTGCCAGTAGTTGCAGCATTTCCCATCCTCGTCTTATACTCGAGTCAATCAATTTTTCCTGTTTTCCAAGGTAAAAATAGGTACCTCAGCTTATACTTGGATTGACTTATACTCGAGTATATACGATATGCCAAAATTCTGTTAAGTATTTCTGTTTTATTGTCTAGGCCTGCATCTCAGCATCATACTTTCTGACTATTTTGTAGATTTAATTTTTCCCTATTGTTTTAATATTCCCATTTACACCTAAATGTAATTGCTATTGTATTTTCTCTTGTTCCTAATGACAATTTAATTGAAAATGTTGAGTAAAAGTCTAAAAAAAAAGGTGAAGATATCCAATTTCTAACTTATGCATACAGGTTTTGTTAAACAGCCCTAAGGAAGCACTGAGGAAATAGAGGAAGCACTTAAACCTGTTTAGTATTTCAGTAAGCAGCAAGAGCCCCTGTTTTTGCAATTCCTTATTGTTGAGCTTCAATACATGTCTCAAACTTCTTAGAACTGCCTCAATCCCTGTGGAAAAAGCACAGTGAAATGACAAGCTTACACATGAAGTGAAATGAGAATAATAAATAAAGTATTGTTAATATATGCAATAATATTTAATACACAGGTATATGCTTTTTTATACAACAATATTTTCTATATAATACTTACTTATATATTTGTTTACATAGATTTTGCATAAATAATTAAATAAACTTGAAGTTAAACATTTTATTATTAACTAAATTACTATGTTATTTACAAATGGCCTTGCCTTTTTGTTCTGTTCATTCTTGTCAAAAAATATTCTTGTGTCTGTTGTAAGAATTCAGAAACTAATAGATACATTTAATTATAATTATTGCAATGCATTGACTTGCTTAGAACTAAAGCTGCGTACACACTTCCAATTTTTATGGATCCTGCACGATATCTGCGAACGATCGTATGGCACCGATACATACAGATAACGACACGATCGTTCAAAGATATTGTACACACGATAGAAGCGATCGCTTGAACGATACAGGAAGTGACGTGCACCACAGTAAGTGAGCGAACGTTCGTTCACCGCGCATGCTCAGACCATGGACGATCACTGAATGACCGTACACACGATAGATGGTCGACGATCGTCGTCCAATCCGATCCGCCAGTCCGGTTCCAGGACCAGAGTTCCCTACCACACTACCACATATATCCCCCTGGTTCAGGCTCTCCAGTCAGGTAAGTCTTAGCTTAGTGGTAAAGCCACTAAGTGTATTGATTTGTAAATTGTGTAGTGTCTTTCTATTTCAAGTACTTACAGAGTTTCTAAAAGGCTCATGGATGTATCTGTTTGCAGCTGGAGTCCTTTTCTGTGCCAGATATTCTTGGGTTTTTAGTTTTATACTATCAGTGGACTGCGTAAGCACAACATTTCAGCGCATGTGCAGTACCCAGTCCTCATCTCGCTGGTTTGCCCTTAGAGGGGCGGTTCCTTACTTTCCTATTGGTTGGCAGGCGGTGCAGGGATTAGAGCTTCGGTGGTTGTCTGGCAAGAACTAGTTCCCGTTTCTGGCCAGCTCCGGATTTAAAAGTGTGCAGGCTCCAGAAGACTGTCTGGCTCCGCAGGATTCAGGATGTCATTATGACATAGTTTTATCTAGGTTTGGTGTAAGGAAGCTTGCTAGCTGTGGATTGGGTTTGGTGAAGTGGTTTTCTGACCAGAATATCTACACAACAGCCAGAACACCTTGGATCTCACCTTCCTTTTAACCTCCCTAGCAGTACATTTCAGTCTGGATTTATATGTCTAAAAGCGGTACATTGTTTTTCATAAAAATGTATTTTACAGTAAAATATAATAGTATGAATATAATCATGTTTGAAACACAAAATCATGTAAAAATAATAAATTAAATACATTAAAAAATATATATAATTTAAATTAAAAAAAAATATTATACTCATACTATTACATTATACTGTAAAATAAATGTTCATGAAACAAAGTACTGCTTTTACACATATAAATCTAATGTATTGCATTCAATACAGTTATTTTGTATTGAATGCAATACAAATTGAGTTTGAATTTCCCACCTTGCCCTGCTGGCAACGTACACACGCACCAACGTCACTGGGATCTCCCCAGTGACTCATCGTGTGCTGAAGACGCCAGAGGAAGAAGAAAGAAGACAGGGATCGCTGTGATGGACAACGCCGGACATGGGCAGATCAGGTAAGGCTGTATTTACTAACCTTCCTATAGGTTTACCTGCCCCGAGTATGACTCTGGGTTACCACTAGGGAGGTTAAGCAATTTGTTCATGATAGGAGCAAAAACCCATATGGTCACTATGGGATAACGTTCTAAACAAATCCCCTGAGGGAGCCATATGGCGAAATGCATCGGGACACCGGAGGTTAACCTGACCACTATCAGTTGAACTATTAGAATATGTATAGCCCATTGGTCCTTCACCCCATGAAACTTTATTGGGGAAGAACATTCTTTACTATTGTATGTACCTATCATGGATTGATTTTGTTGTACAAGTCACTTTAACAACAATATATTAACTCATTGCCTAAAAAAAACACAGCTTTTTCTATTTTTTTATTGAAAAAAAAAGGATTAGTTTAAAAAAAAAATAAAAAAGAGGTGGTGTGGGTTTCATTGTTACAGGGATAAATACCCTGGGAAAAAAAGAGGTCATGAGACAAAAAGCAGGTCTCCAAAGGATGATGTTTGTAGGGGAAGATCTCTCTCCCCAAAGGGAGGTAAGATGACAAATCGGCCTTCAGGTGGCACATGTTGCGCTAGCAGTGCAAAAGCTTTACCCTCTAAATTGGTGTGTGCTTTGCTTTAAAGAAGCATGTTAAAATAAGAAAGCAGAATCCAAGGACTTGAAAAAGTGTAATGACCAAGCTATTGCAGGGGATATGAAGAAATTTGTGAATGCGACTGCCGTGCGTTCCCAGGTTCCTTCCAAGGCATACCAGGAGGTATCTGAGTGCAAAGAATTCTCACAGGATTAAGGTTGGAGAGTAAAGACCATTCACATTTTATTTTTCCTTGGTCTCTACATTTGTCAATTCAGTCTTGGAGGCTATTCAGTGGGAAGATGCCTCCCCTTCAAAAAAAAGAGGAGGTATTTTCCTAACCTACAGAAAGAGCTCCTAACCTTTCCCTTCATGTATGAGGTTAAACATATATTTGAGAAGAAATGGCAGACACCTGATCGTAAATGTGCCTTACAGAACAGATTTGCAAAGCTTTATCCCTTGGAACCCTAGGGATACATAAATATGGGATTCTCATACCTCAGTTGATGCAGGCCTTCAGAGATTGGCAAGAGAAGTGGTTCTGCCTATGGAAAATTATGTGGCAATTAAGGACCCTATGGTCAATGGTTAAAAACAGACCTGAAGAAGATCTATTCTACAGCAGGCTTGGCTAGCCAGCCTGCAGTAGCATTGACATCAGTTTCCAGGGCTCTGTCATCCTGGGTAGAAATAATCAAGAATATTACTGACAGAGGCACAGACAAGAATATAGCCATATTGGCCTTGGAGCAGGTGAGGTTGTCATCAGATTTTCTGGCCAAAGCCTTTAATGATCCTTTAGTACTTTCAGCTAAGGTAAAGGGGTTTACTGTAACTGCTAGAACTGCCTCTTTGGCTTAGGAATTGGGCAGAGTCCACATCCAAGCAAGCCTTGTGTTTGATTCCTTTTAAGGGGAAGGTACGTTTTGGAAAGCATCTAGAGGAAGACATTCAGCATGAAACAGGAGAAAAATCGGGATTAACCCCGCCCCCCCCCCCGAGGCAAAGAAGTCATCAGTATACATGGTCCAACCATTTTGTTCGGGATAGTGTTTTCACAATTCCAGAGGAGGTAAAGCTTGTGAATCCCTCTGCCCCATGTGATGGAATACCCAAGCATCTACAGCTAGAGTCTTCAAGGCCAAGATTGGACAAGCAGGGAAACATCTCTTGGACCTTTCGGTAGCCTAGCAGCAAGGAGTATAGAATCAGCCAGGAGGTTATCTAAGCAAGTCTTTCCCAGACCCCAACAAGTGGTCTTTGAACCCATGATACCTCAAACCAATTATTCCAACCATTTCTCCCGGTTATCAGATAGAGTTGGGGCACTTCAGCAATCGACCTGATGGCGTCTCTGGCCAACACACAACTACCAATATTCTGGTCAAGGTACAGGTGTCCCCAGGCAGTAACACAAGATGACTTCACAATCAATTTGGAACTTCCCGTTATACGTTTTTCCTCCAAAACCGTTGATTTTTCAAGTATTAAAGAGGATAAAAAACTAGGCCAATTATGCAGTGACTATCCTGCCATTCTGGCCAAGGAAGCCATGGTTTCTTTTGGGAATGCAAATGTTAGTGGTAGCTCTGAAACAGTTACCTTTTTGAAGGGATTTGCTAGTGCAAGGCAGTTGAGAGCATCCCAATCCATCATGTCTAAAAGTTACAGTTTTTCTCTTGAAACAGAAAGACTTTTACCTGCAGGAGTATCCTCAACACTTTTAAAAGCACGTAAACTGTCGACTAAGGCATACTGCAGAATATGGGAGAAGTTTGTTTGTATGTGAAAAAAAAAGGATTTTCACCCCTGAATCCAGCTCCTGCACATAATCTACAGTCTTTCTACAGTTTTCTACAGTCTGTGCTCCACCACTAAAACGCTGGTACCTTTACCACAATGTAAGGTATCTGGGAATGTATTAATCAACTTAAGAACCATACTTTGGCAGCAAAGAGAATCCTCCCTATTCAACTACCAACTTTTAATATGCTTGTTTTTGCATAGGATTACAAAAGGGGTTCTAGCAGCATACCAAATAGGCAGACGTTGTGAAGGTAGAAGTAAGCACTTCCCAACTTTTCACAAACTGTATTAGTTGATTGATTTTAGCAGTGAATGAGCTCACTTTAGGGCAATAACTCTCTACAATGCATAAAAAAGGATTATTGATCAAAATCTAATTAAAACCTATATGATTTATTGACAATATATATAAAAAAAACAAAATGAGATGCTAAGTAATAATGTATTAAACATGTAAGTAAAGTAAATATGTATTAAATACAGATAAAACCATTTTTTTACATTAGAAAAATATTAACCTCCCTGGTGGCATTCCCGAGTGTGGCTCTGGGTTAATTTTCAGTACCAAAAGTGGTAAGCCCTAGCCACACTCCGGGTGGAATTGTAAAGGGCTTGCCTGTTCCCCACGAGCCCATGGGTCCCCTGACAATGCCTGGCCAGCATCAGCATCCCCCAACGATGCCTGGCCGGCATCAACGTCCTCCGGCCTCGCGTATCTGGTGTGTGAGTGTGTGGCGGTGGTGCGCTGGGAAGCGGGACCTGGCGGGAAAGTTAAAATGTACCGATTTGACATTTAAAAAACCTAAATAATCAGACCGCCAGGGAGGGTAAATCAAGTATAATACAAAATAATAATTTAATAAACTAAAAACTATATAAATGCACTATATCATACCATATGCTGTGTGACCTTTAGTGAAAAAAAGACTCTCCTCTGTCATAAGAAGCAGACAACAGTATATTGACCAGATAAGAACTTCACTTCTGCTTAGAAGATTTTCGAATAAGAACTCTGCAAAGTAAAAACCCTATACATATTATATTTGCAGCATACATAGAAAAGAAAACAAATGACACAGTAGTTTTAGATAATCAAACTGAGATAGCTGTAAACAAAACAAGAAATTACAAATCCAAAATCTACAGTGACTTTATTATATAGGTGATATACATTTGCAAGGCCAGATTTCTGTCACATCTCTTTCTATTGCTATTTTACCAAACTTTTCATAATATGCCTTTCTATTAAATCTGACACATTTTTAAGTTTTCTAAAACCTTGCCTAAACAAACTACCATCTAGAAAATGTATGATTGTTTATTTATATAAAAACACCTTTTAAATTATTACATCTAATTGTATCTAGCTGTTATAACAGCAGCATTTTTTTACCTCATACAGCAGAACACTGCAGTGAGCTATGAAAAGGGGAATCAACTTTGAGTCAACCAGGCTTTGCTTCACACGTGTTGACAATGAATATGCTGGCAGCAGAAAGGAAATATATCACTTCATCAGTTCCCTTCTGCTTTTTTATTTACAATACTGTATGATTATATAAAAATAAATGAGATTTGCAATCATCTCTGAACTGGCTTGTCAAAACTGAAAATCTTTTGGCGGGTAAAATAGCTACCATAATGGAAAAAAATTTGGAAAATCTATCTGTAATTTTCCTGGTGCAGAGATAGTCAGGAAAGGAAAATTAAAGGTAGATAGGCAATGTTTCCATTTTCCTGACCACGCTATCGCAGCATGTGTGGGAAATAACTAGGGGGTTAATAATAGCATGCAATGTCAAGCTGCAATTTCTAAAGCTAGCAAAGTATTTTCTTGTATTAAAAGAGGAATAAGCTGCAGAGAACAAGACATAATCCTGCCCAAATCCTGCCACCAAAGCATTGATCAGACCACATCTGGAATATGCAGTCCAGTTTTGGGCACCAGTTCACAAAAAGGACATTTGGAATTGGGGAAAGTGCAGAGAAGGGCAACTAAACTAATAAAGGACATTTGGAATTGGGGAAAGTGCAGAGAAGGGCAACTAAACTAATAAAAGGAATGGAGGAGCTTGGCTATGAGGAGAGATTAGCTGAACTGAATCTATTCTCCCTTTGGAAGAGACATTCAATGGGGATACAATCACCCTGTATAAATAAATAATTGGTCCATATAGAGAACTCTCTTCCAAATCATTTTCTATAAGATAATTACAAAGGACAAGAGGGCACTCTTTATGTCTGGAGGAAAGAAAATTTAATTTAATTTAAGGAAATGCATTCCAGGTTTGCTGGATCACCCAGCTTCCCTGATAAAAGTCTATCCTCTCAAGCCTTGGAGAACTTTAATAAATCAGGCCCAATGTCTTAAGTGAAACAGAAGAAGGAGAAGGCCAAGATTTAGCAGAAGGCCTATATGCCTGTAGCTAAATATGCTGTAACCACCCCTGGAACCTTAAAGCCCTTAGCCCTTTTGCCATGTCTGATGACTGTTCAACTTGATATAAACCTTAAGTATGCTTTTATCCACTTATTCCTCTCTGAAGGAATCACAATCTGTCAGTTGTCCTCATTGATTCTATGGCTGAATGTATTAGTATAGTATAATAATGTATAGTTTTTAGCTATGTCGAGCATGGGGGGAAAAACTTGCACCATCAACGATTAATCTCCTGATTAGGGTAGAATAGTGAAGTGACTTTTGGTAAAAAGGAGAACACCAGTCTCAAAACAACACAATCTGGGTGAAAAGAGAAGGGATTCATACAGCTTAATGTCAGTATCCCCAGTACCCTTCTTTCCTAAGTACCTGGGGGATGCCAGAAATTAAAACACCAAAACACCATTCTTCATCAACTGAATCTTGATAAATGCAGACAATGCCATTATTTGACATTTTTAGGATTCACCATGCCAGACCTTTTCAAGGCCTCTTTGCAGGAACTCAAGAACATCCTTTGGCTTAGGTTACTCTGGTTAAAGCCCAAGCATCCCATAAAGATTTAAACATTTTTCCAGACTCTAATGTTTACTGGCATTGTCACCTTTTCCATCATTAGAGTCTGAGGATCACAGGGGATACCCAATTCTTGTACACTAAAGAGTAGGTAAAATGTTAATTACCTGGAATGTCAGCATAAATAAATGCTGGAGCATAGCTGGCTGGGGAATGCACAAGAACAGCAGTAATGCATTGTGCACTCGCAATCTGTAAAAATTCTTCTTTGCTTAGTAATATCTAGAAGAAAACATGTTTGATACATAATTTCGCAAAAATATAGTTTGGTAAGGACTCAATTACACTTCAATGCTCTGGTGTCGTTCTATGTAAATAGCACCACAATACACTGTCACAATGCACCTGCATTGCAGTAAACTACCATGTTCAGTATCACATTATGGTGTGCTGGCAAACCTTCAGCAGGTATAGGTTTGTATTTTTGGTGGTGTGTTAGGCAACCTATTCATATTAGCTGGCTGACTGGCTGACCTGGAGTAAGGCTTGATTCTACAACACACAATAAATGTAAAACAATGGACCTGACATATGTGAATAGGCCCTAACGATACAAAAAAAACATGTACGTTACTTTTTTCAACAGAAAAGGCAGAGGATTTTGTGCTTGTAATGTAGGTGTGTCTTCTGATTCTTCAAGCAGGACGGAAGCATTCATTATCACAGGCACAAAGTGGTCAACGTTTAATAGCTGTTTTAGCAAGCCTGCAAGTACAGTTATAATGGTGATTTAAAGTACACACAGGACACAGATATTACAAATTTTGCCTGTAAAAGCAGACCTTGCATTGCAATAAAATACAAGGCCTGCTTAATACATTAGACTTCTCACATCAATTCCAAAAAGTCTGCATAAACAAATCCTCAAAGAGAAATAGAAAATGTACTTACCTCACACCCAAGTACTGCATGTGCTGGCTAGGTAAGAGTGACTACTTTCTTTCGAGTTAGATTCTGATAACAAAGAGGATACCACATGTACATACATCTATATACATTTCTATACTAAAAACACCAAAGCCAACAGAAGCTAGGGCTACCAGTTCAAAGTAATAGTGTCACAATGAGCCTGATTTACTAAAGTTCTCCAAGGCAGGAGAGGATACACTTTAATCAGTGAATCTGGGTGATCCAGCAAACCTGGAATTAATTTCTTCAAAATCATTTGCTATTTGCTAGCCTTCCTAGCGTTCTAACTCTGTCCAAATTTATTTATTTTAAAATTTATTTTACGTTGTAGGATATAATTCTTAGGCAAAACTCACCAAAATATGTCCAATAGTTAATAAATGTAATAATAAATTTAAAAATAAAAAAACTGTTTTAAAAAATATATATAAATAAGTAAAAATATAAAATAACTGTACAGTAGCATACATAATAAAATTATATATATATATATATATATATATATATATATATATATATATATATATATCAGGATTTCTTTGTATTGGACTCAATACATTTATTTTGTATTGAATCCAATACAAAATTATTTGAATTTCCAGCCAATCCTTCTACCGGCACCAACGTCACCGGGAAACCACGCAGATCTCGCGTTTCCGCAGTTCGCGGTTAGAGCTGGAAGAAGACAGACGTGTCCCCAGGACCAGCGGGGACCAGCAGGACGCCAGGGGACAGGGACGGAGCAAGGTAAGTGAGTTTTTTCAGGGTAAAGCGGCCTCGAATGTGACTCGAGATTTCAGCTTTTTGCACCTAAAATCCACCCCAAGTCACACTATGGATTACTGCTATGGGGGCTAGCAAATGTTTTGAATCATGGACCAGATCCATTACCGGTTTGTTGGACCATCCAGCTACACTGATGAAAATGTATCCTCTCCAGCCTTGAAGAGCTTTAATAAATCAGGCTCATTATGTTGAACGATGGCTCCTTAGCACAGAGCCTAAACAGATCTACTTGTATCATTTAGATCCACCACCAAATGTTTAGGCAAACACAGAACTTGACTCAGTGCACTCCTGTCTGCAATACAAGACACACCTGAACAGATGCTGTTGTATACCTGCACACAGTGTTCCTGCAACATGTCTGCTCCTTTAGGAACAAAGTATTTATTCACATATTGTCCCTGTGGCTCCACATACAAGAATCCTATGGTATACATAAAAAGATATAGAGCTTTCAATGAGGTGTCTCAACAGCATACCCATTGGACGGATTCCAGGATTCACATTATGATACAAACATATAGCAACCATACAGGGGGGACTTCACCAGTGGACAGACAAAGATTTACATCAGTCAGGCAGGTTGCTAAACCAGTGCTGAGAGTACACAGGAGGAGAAAAGAAGGAACACTAGGTGCTTGGAAAGCCTTGAATTTATCTATTAAGGTCCTGAGAGTGGAAAAGGATTAACCCATCATATGCTGACATAGAGCAGTCAGAAAATATATGTTTATATTAAATTCCCACAACCCCTTCAACAACAAACAGAAACTAAAAGTGGAAGATCATTGTGAGCCCAACTTGTTTCCTGTTGGTCCCACTCCCCTCTTTTGCTTGCAGCAAGAGAGCCATTTATAAAAGGTTCTGAGATCATGTACTCTAAATACACATCCGTAACCTCCAATTGTCTATTTCTTCTATATGGAACTAGTAATGCCGAAATTGCATTTAGGGATTGCAGAGTAAAACAATGTACACTAATAAAACCAAGGCTTTTTTAGTTTATAAATAATTTGGAAACCTATAGATTTAGATCACCATGAATTAAACTGTAGATATGTGATATTTTACTGTAGAATGAGAACATTATTTGTATATAGGTATACCAGTTGAAACATACATACCCAACCACTGTAACATTCATTTAGGTAAAATTGTTACTAACAATGCATTTATAGGGTTTACCCATGCAGTTGATCTGTAGTTCCTTTGTCTGTGCATTTTCCAATGTAGCCAGTAAAAGTCTACAAAGTTTGTCAGTAAAATGAACAGAAAGCTGTTTTGTAGCAGGTTGTGAAGAGTAAAGTTTCCCATACAAATAACACACAGCTGCCTTCAGCTCTTCATTAGGATACATTAATCCATGTGGTAATTCTTCTACAAGGTTGTCTTCATAGGATGAAAGAAAACAACAACTTGAAAAACACTGATATATATGAATGTATATTGAGATAAATAAGTGTATGAAATACAATAAAACAAATCACATTTTAGTATAAACTGTGAATTATATTGTGATTATAAACAGGAGTTTGTCTTGCACATGATCAGATGACTGACTAAAACAAATTTACTAAAAGAGTAGAGAATATTGACTTTACAAGGAGAATATTTACTATTTATATTCATATATTTACAATTTAACAAAAAAGGTGCAGCACCGCCCCCTAATTCTCGATCGCCTAGGGATGAGTGCGCAAAACCTCCCGGAATATCTACATCACGCATCCCGGAAGGCTCTTGGCTGCTCCTTCTGCGCCTTCTTGAGCATCTCAGGCATGCGCAGAAGGAGTCTTTTCTGGAAACTGAAAAAAATTGACGATCTCACCCAGGCACCCAAAAATTGACAATCTTACGCCTGCATCGGGTAACATAGGAAGAACAACCCAAAGAAAAGGAGAGACTGGCGGGGCCCAGCACACCAGTTCAGGGACAGATACCGGGACGATGCAGGACCCGATGGATGGATTTTTTTTATTTTCAGCACTTTTGAGTTTACTTCCTCTTTAAGGTCTGAGAGGGGAAAAAAGTACTGCTAGAATCTGCTGTGTTTTCCATGTCTAAACCTGCTAAGGACTGCCGGGATTTGTGATGCTTCCACTGCCTGTTGGGACTTGTAGTGTTCTATCCGTACTGGGTGTTGCCAAAGGACTTGTGTCAGTAAACTGTGGTTCAGGATTGATAGGCTGCTGGTATTGCTGAAGCTGTTGGTTATCTTGGAGTTGGATTACCAGGCCTGGCCTGTTGGTCCCCTGGTATTGGTCTCTGTGTGCTTTCTTTCTGCGCTCCTAGTTTTATCAAACGTGTATACAATGAAATCCCAGAAGAGTGACTATACTTACTTTTTAGTAGCTTATTTGTTGAAATGCCACTGTTTTGCTTCTTCCTGTTCATTCCATGCATTCCACACCACTGGGTTAGTAGGTTCTTTTGGTTCCTGGCCAGGGTGCATGCTAGAACCTAGTGGCTGTCAGTGACTAGCACCACTGACAGTGAATAGCAGCACAACCCTTAGTCCATGATTTGCTGCATTGTGATTACTTTGCAAAATGTGCACCTAACTGTGTGTTTTTATAATGCAGAAATGTGATCGGGCCTAGTATTAAATTACTGCATAGGTTAAATATTTTGTTTAAGCAAACTGCTACTTTATAATATTTGTATCTTAAACACTACCTACTTTCCCTAATGCACAGATTTCCTCTACTTCATACATTATTGGAAATTAACTTACAATGATCTGCTACAAAAATCTCAGTAGCATTTGGGATGGCATCAAGAAGCTTTGCCAGGAAGCAGATTACAGGTCGGCTTAATCTCATACAAGAAACTGCTGACAGCTGTTAAAAAAAAAAATCTTTAATTTTTTTTTCAAAGAGCATTCTAAATGATTAGGAGCACTATTTATTTGTATGCAACACATGTTCAAGCATGACAAAATATGCTACGCAGCTTTTAATAAATAAATGCACAGGGTTGGCAGAGCTCCTACTACATAGTTTTACATTGCATTTATTTTACACTGAAGAAAAATAATGAATCCACAAAGTAAGAATATGTTTACTTTGTATACTTTCCTCTACCATAGCTTGTATTTTTTTACAAAAAGTGTTATGTCAGGGGGTTGTTTTGGATAAAATAATTGTGTTTGTTTGTTTGTTAGGGACACTTGTAATTCAGTATACAGTTTACAATTTAGCTACAAGGAAATGTGTTATTAAAACAAACTGATAGATGAGAAAATGGTTAAACCAAAATGTAAACTGTGTTTTTTTCAGCTTTTAATGTCAAAATAAAAAGTTTTTATTTACTAAAGTTAACTTAAAAAAGTAGTTTGGAGAACTGCTCCCTGCAGGCAAAGCTAACTATAAAGAAAAAACAATCCAAATGGTAAATTTGCACTTTCAAAGCATGATGTGACATCACATAGTGTTTTAAACATTTTGCCATGACATGGGACAAACATGAACTCCATAAAAAGAAAAACACACTGAATCAACGTACCCTAGAATTCAGCAAAGTCAATATGCACTTTAGGGATTAATCATAAGCAGAGCATATGAATATATGATCAGGGACCGCTTCTTCTAAAAGACATACTGACCTCTATGAATACTGTGATCAGAGGTCATGTTTGTCATACTTTGCATTTCTTAGTAGAACTTATTAAATGAAGCACTACAGATCTGTAAAGTATAATGAACTGGACTCTATATCATCAATGCCCAGTTGAGGTGTAATATTATGTGTAGTACGTGTAATAAGGTGTATGAGACATTAGAGAGTTTTTCACACAGGCAATTTTGAGACAAATTAAAGTAAGAATAGACACAGAACATTGTGTTTGCACCACATTCTTTCAGTCTCCACTGCCAACACTAAACTAAACTCTAAAGTGATACAGTTCTCCATATTGCCATACCTCTTTTTGGCAGCAATGCAATATACAATGAACACACTCTTCTTGTTTTAGATCCACAATGATCTGCACCAAAACTGCAAAGTGAAATAAGATAACATCTATAAATATTGTTCTATACATATTGTAAATGAGACTTGAATAGGAAGTGTTTAAAATACATAAAATGGCTTGTAAAGGTGTTTGCAAATTTATGTACATGTGTTTTTAGTCATTTTAAATGACTAGTTAATTAAAAAGAAATTCCCATGCCACCTCCCATTCAATATCCAAAATCTTTATTATTCTTGTTTTAACCAATACCTAGCTTTGCAGGGTGCAGCTAGTTGCTGGATAAGGCATCATGAGACTTATAAAGGCTGATGAGACTCGCTGGATCCTGCAAAGGTAAGTATTGATCAAGAACAAGAAAAATAAATAATTTTTTAATCTCTTATTTCTAGGGTCTTATTTAACCCTTTTCAGTGAATGTATAATTGGTGGACATCTGGGTGTTATCTTACTAGACACTGGCCACATTGTGGGGAAACGGCCCTGCCACGCTTAGACCGGGTCTGGATAGCGCCTTCTTGTCCCATTTGCTATCAAATTGGACAAGATAGCAAATTCATTTTTTTTTTTATAAATTAGTTATTAAAAACAGGCCTAAAAACACCTGTACAGACATTTGCAGACACCTGTACTAG
Source organism: Pyxicephalus adspersus (assembly GCF_032062135.1). NCBI lineage: Eukaryota > Metazoa > Chordata > Amphibia > Anura > Pyxicephalidae > Pyxicephalus > Pyxicephalus adspersus. The sequence goes on along the minus strand of NC_092865.1, from coordinate 42,307,993 downwards.
CGTTTGCAAACACCTGAAAACAACATAAGTTTTCAAATAAAAAAAGACCCTGACTGTACATGGTAGGCGTCCAGGAATAGTAAACTCCACAATTTTTTTCCCGCAGGTCTGAACATTACTTTAGTGACTGCTGTGTTCTTTTGATAACTGGCGCACAAGGTGGCAGAATGAGCCTTAGTTGTATTATGTGTTGAAGAGATCAGTGGGATTTGGAACTCTTTTGAATGGACAAACAGCTGAATTGATGGGTGAAGATTTTCAAATACCCCCCTAATGTTCACAATAGAGATGCAGCTCACACTATATTGCATGTTTTAAAAGTCACAAACACATTTACATATAAATGTTTATAAGGGTTAATAATGGTTAGCCATGTGTTTTTGCATTTATTTTAGATTTCAAATGTGCTCACAGTGCAATTTTCTATAATAATCTGTTTATTATCTGCATTACTTTTAGTCTATTTATAAAACAGTAAACTGACATTCACTAAAATATTTAATGGTGGAGAATCTTTCAGGCCATGTTTCAATGGCAGTAACTGATTCACCACCAGGGAATGTTTCAAAATGTAAATGTCACATTCACTGCTTTAGTGACTTCACTGCTTTAGACTTGGCATGGACATGCCCCTTAGAATTTGACCGCTTGAAAGTGCTGTTGGTGTCGTTGCACACTAAACACTTTGTTGGGGTGTTGGACGAAGAATAATTTGTCAGTCCATTCGGGGTTAAAGACACAAGGTTCAAGGTTAACCTTCCAGAGACTGGTAGCTGTGCGTTGCTTCTGCTCTTTAGGCATAGTAATTGGGGTTACTGTGTAGGGACTCAATGATATCGTAGGAACTCACGATAACGTGACAATTCAGTGGACATCTGGTGGTTTCATAGACTCTGTGTCTTAATTTTTTTGGGCCCACATCCTCCTCAAGTTGATGCCTTCCAGCAGATTCTGACCTCTGTGCTCAACAATAATGATTTGGAGTTTCTGGAACCCATGCTGTTTTTTTATCTTGCCATTGACTGTATTGCTATGACATGTATTTTTATCTTGCCAAACTGTATTCATTATTATACTGTATATATAATGTCTTACCTATAGATATATATAAATATATATATATATATTTATATATATAACATACATATACAGTATTCAGACCGCATTTACTTTTTTCAATTTTGTTACATTCATTCATATTATTTTCTTTTTTTTCCTATTAATCTACACTAAGTACCCCATATTGACAAAGTGAAAACAGAATTTTAATTTTAGACAATTTTCTAAATTTATTAAAAAGAAAAAAATAAACATTTACATGGGTAATTAAGGTAAATAGACCCTTTGCTTATAGTTGAAGCACTCTTTTTTTGAAGCAATATTTTTGGGTATGACAAAGCATACCATGCTTTTCACACCTGTATTGGGGGATTTTAGATAATGTTCTTTGCAAATCGTCTCAAGCTCATTCAGGTTGGATGGGGACCAACAGTTAACAGACATTTTCAGGTTCAGATTCTAACTGCCTGGATCACTCTAGGACATTTACAAAGTTGTCCCTAAGCCACTCCAGTGTTGGCTTCACTGTGTGCTTTGGGTTATTGTCATTTTGGAAACCCTGAATTGAAGCCCAGTCTAAGATCGTGAGCACTGTGGAAAAGGTTTTCATTAAGGACTTCTCTGTACTTTGCACCATTCAGCTTTACTTCAACCCTGACCAGTCTCACAGTCACTGCTGCTGAAAAACAGCCCACAGTATGATGACAGCATTATGCTTCACTTTTAGGATGGTATTGGGCAGGACATGAGTGACGCCTGGTTTCCTCCAGGGCTAACATTTTAAACTGAGGCCAAACTGTACAATATTTCCTTATTCAGAGCAGAGAATCTTGTTCCTCACAGTCTGAGAGTTCTTCAGTTGCTTTTTTGCAAACTCCAAGCAGGGTTTTATGTGTTTTGCACTGAGAGGCTTTTGTCTAGCCATTGTATAGTTGTGCTTCTGGAACTCCATCCCATCTCCACACAGGATCTCTGAATCTCAGTGAGAGTGATCATCGGGTTCTTGGTAACCTCTCTCACTAAGGCCTTTCTCCTTTACTTGCTTAGTTTGGCCAGACGACCAGTTTTTGGAAGAGTCCTGGTTGTGCCAAACTTCTTCTATTTGAGAATTATGAAAGCCACTGTGTGCTTGAGAACCTTCAGTGAAGCATATATTGTTTTGTAGCATTACTCAGATCTGTGTTTTAAAACAATCCTGTCTCATTTGACCTCATGGCTGTGTTTTTGCACTAATATGCATTGTCATGCATGCATGAGGCCTTCAATAGAGATGTGTGTGCTATTCGAAATCATGTCCAATTTAATTTACCACAGGTGGACTTCAATCAAAGTAATCAAGAAAAAAAGAGGCACCTGAGCTAAATTTCAAGTGTTGTTGCAAAAGGTCTAAATAAGTCATTTACATGACTGTAGATCAATGGGGAGACAAAGAGTTTAAACAATTGTAGCCTCAGGCTGCAACAAACAATTGAAAAAAGTAAAGGGGGTCTGAATACTTTCTGAAGCCACTGTACCTTTCATGTGGTCATACTGAAGTAATACACCTCACTCACATACATCCTATAGCTGACAACCTAATCAGTTAAGATGCTTGTTAAGGATGTCAATCACTGACCATTGTCTCACTTTTAGTGTAATTTAAAACACAAATTATGCCTGATCTGCAGTCTCTTCCAGAACTTGCTATAGGCAACAACATGTTTGTGATCATCTGCCAAGCCATATGATAATGCACATAACTCCTTGGGATTGCAACTTCTAAATATAAAGATATAGTGTATAGTATATAAAGTACAGTATAATATAAATATTATATTGTTTGTTTCATTTTCAAGCATCTGTATTATTTCTTTTTGCAGTTTAAATTAAACCTTTCTATATGCATACAAACTGTCACAAATATCTATGAAACAATCGTCAGTTTAAAGTAAAGATGAGGATTGGTGGTACCTAAAATCAAGGTCTCATCAAACCCATGTACCTACTACTATTTAAACCCGCAGAACTTCCCAGAATACTAGTAGCGTAATGCATTTATTTAATATAAATTATCATTAGAGTTTTAAAAATTTGGGGAGGGTGGCAGTATCCAATAGTATCCAGGATGTATTACAATTATTATACAATATTTGTTGTGAATGCATTGAGGTAACAAACCCTAGGAATACCATAGCAATTTAGGTACAAGGTATTGGGGTAAAACTAATTATGCAAATAGAATTATAACACTAAACAGATCTAAAAGTAGACATATCTAGCTGGACTTGATCTTTTAATGTCTTTAATTTTCATAGTCACTTCTTTAGCTCTAATAAATGGCTGGAAAATACCTTGGTATTTATATTAAACTGGTGATTTGACAATTTACACCTTCAGTAACGTAATCCTAAGAATGAACATCTCTGCAGGATTCTTGACACCATAAATGGGGACTATTCACAGATGAGATTTTACATTTTTAAATGTTAAACAAATGTTGTAATATTTTGTTTAAACAAACTTACTTTCAATAACAAGAGCTGAGGTAGTATTATTATCATCTGAATTTACTAACATTCCTAAAAAAAAAAGGAAATATGTGCAAAATTAGGTATGACAAATTGAATACGTAATCAAAATATATATGTCCTATAAGTGTATACATAATCTGTACATAAATTGATGTGTAAAATGTCTGCATATCAACTGCTGAGACCTTAGGGCTACAGGTAGTCCCTGAGTTAGGAACAACTCATATTTAAAGCGAAAGTAAACCCAAAACAATAAAGTCTCACTTACCTTCAATCAATCCCACAGATCAGTCTATCCGTCGGGAGGTTTCTTTCATCGGGTCCCGCAGTGTCCCAGTATCCATCTTCGGCCCGGCGCAGGGGGAGCGCCATCTTCTCCTCTCTTCTTCTGTTTTCTTCCTGCATCACCCAAACTCGCACTGCGCAGGCGCGGGATCTGGTCTGTAGTTTGTTTCAGCCTAACGCCCCCTAGCTGATCCGGCCTACTGCCGGCCAAAATACAAACTACCAGGGCCACCGGAGCTCCGGGACCGAGATTGCGGAGGAGAGGGATTTCCCTTCAGGGCCCTTCCTGGTGCGGCGGGGCCATTAGGGGGGACTCGAGAGAGAGAGCTGGCCTAGTGTGCTCCTGCCTACCCCTGAAATGGCCTAGTGGCCAAATAGGATTGCTGACCTGTGGCCTAGGTGATCAAGATTTAAGGAGCGGTGCTGCACCCATTTTTTTTTTAAAGGGTGTTGCACTTAAAAGAACACTAACAAACATTTTTTTTACTTTAAATAAAAGGGTTGTCTACCCTTTTATGTAAAGGAAACATTCTGAGTTTAGGTATGGTTTAAACCCACAGCTCTATCCTCTGTGAAGTATTGACATGGTCCAACCAACACAGCGAGCTCCAGCTTCGCAATTATGCAGTTTGCAGGATAATTTTCCATCACACTTAGTACATACACATTGTAAATAATGAGACATTGTCTTTACCTGCGTTTCCCAATCTTTCTAACAAGTGGAGATCTTTTGAAATACCTTTCAGGTGTTCAGGGAACCCCCGCTATAATTACTCTATCCAGAACTCACAGTACATTAGTGTTGTGGTCAGCAGAAAGAATGCGTCTTACATTGGTAGTCATGGGGAAGAATGTCACCATGAGTCACAAACCTCTGGAGGAACCCAAGGGTTCCACAGAACCCTGGTTAAGAAACACTAATCTATAATATACAGACTTCAGGGAGAATATACATCTCTCCCTCATCTCTATTTTCCCATGTGTAACTGCAGTGGTTCTGGATTTTACAAAAAGTTAAAGCAGAAATATCCTTAAAAAAGCATAACCGGGCGCCACCATCTTCTTTCTTTTTCTGGCCATGTCACCCGATCTCGCACTGCGAAGGTGCGAGATTGGGTGATGTAGTCTGCTGTAAATGGGTAAAAATGGTGTGCCGTTCTCACTGCCCATGCATAAGAACAGAATGTTTTCCCATTCCAGGAAAAAGCTCTTTCATGCCCGAGATTGAGCAAAATGTTTTATGTAAAGTAAAACATTTTGTTGTAGGTCCACTTTAAGTATGTACAGGTCCGCTTTTGTATGTAAAGAAAGGTAAAAATATAGAATATGTTAAAACAAACATCTGTCCAAGTTGCATTTTATTTAAAAAAAATGTACCTGTTCCTACGTACATACAAATTATACTTAAGAACAACAGAACCTTTCTTGTTACTAACCAAGGTACTGCTGTATAAGAAAATGTTTAACATAGGATATGACTTGACAGTGAAACGCACCTCAAGCTGGATGAAGTATATTCTTTGATGGACCTTTGTTTTAACATCACCTATTTCAAGTGTTTCAGGGGAATATCACCAAGTTGTTGGTTCAGGTATGTGGATGATATGTTGGCCAAGATTAAAATCATTAATATCAGAGATAATTTTTGTTAACAGTCGACAAAAATTTCAAGCTAAATTGGGCTTACTCGGCACTTACATGGTAACAGCCCCTATTATAACAGTATTAATTAGTATAACACCACTAAATGCATTTTACCATTTCCTATAAGACAGACATTATTTTTTTTTGTTTTAAATACCCAGCAACTGTTCGATGAAATGGGTACAAATTCTTGAATCATTAAGCAGTAATCCAACAACCGTAGATGGATTGTTTTGTAAGCATTCTTGAAAACTGGACAGCATATGCTTCTTACGGACCACCTATTTAAAAAATACATCACAAACTTTACTATTAAAGTTTGAAAACGAAAATTATATTCACTCAAAAGTATCTGTATTGTATACATAACCATAAAGCATTGATATGAACAACAAAAACAAAATCACTCCACAAAACTAAAACATTTATATATATTTTTTAATAATGAGTAGCTTTAACACCAAATTATTAACAATAATATTTCCGCAGATGGTTTGATTTATCTATATGCTCCAATAATATTTCTGGGCTAGATTTTGGCTCCTTCAAAGTTAAACTGTTCTGAGCATAAAAATGCAAAGATGATGACCAGATCTCTGATTTTTGTTGACTTGGGCAACATGCATTATGAGACTGATTAATCAAAATAATTGCATATTTCCTTACAATAATTTGTGTGAATATTCACTTTTATTATCCAGTCATGTGTACATGAAATGTTCTGATAATTATATTTACATAGTTTTTGTCTATGCATATTGCAGACCTCTTCTTTAACTGTGCTGTGCTCTAGCTGTGCACTTCATAGTAACCAGCACTCCTCAACCATCCCGGAGATGAAGACAGCCATAACTCGATATCTGAATACTGTAGGCACTGAAGTTGTTAAATGAATGCCTTGGGACAATAGGTTATCACTAATATACTATATCTGCCCATGTTGCTGACGTTTTTAAAAGGTTTTATATTTTTATATTATCACGTGTCAATAATAGAGCTGCCATACTTTAATAAACCCACATGACTTTCAAAACATTTACCCATTACCCAAGACTTCCATGGCATTTTGCCTAGATGATAGAATAGCATTGTTAGCATCCTCAGGTTCTAGTCAAGAGCTTTAACGCAATTCCAATGTAAGAGTTTTACTGATCTTGTTTATTTTACTGTTTGTTTTCAGTCCCATGTATCCGATCACAATGAAAAACATAGTTATGGTTGTGCAAGGCAGTTATTAGACTTTTCACTAAAATAGAAAACCTGAATGATAAACAGTCTCTAATAGTGATCAGAGGCCTTTCAGGTGGTGTCCAACAACCTAGAATCATCCGTGGTTTGGATTAGATCTGTTCTCATACAAAGATGCTGCTTTTTCATTACTTCTGTTATTTAATTGAAAAAAATGTACAGAGGTCAATGAGAGCTTGTTTCAAATTTTACTGCTTGTTTGAAACACATAAAGTTTCATACGTTGCATGTTTGAGAACAGATATATAACGGTTGGTTATAGAATGTTTGTCATTTTGTTTTGCTTGTTGTACTTGGTGTGAAGAAATTAGCAGAGGTCTCCAGTACCATTGTGCTGTGCTGGACTTTCAGTGTTCTTGCACCTTTTAGGAGGTGTGGGTTGATCCAGACATATGTGTCTCTAGATTGTAAGCTCTTGGGGGCAGGGTCCTCTCCTGTGTCACTGTCTGTATTTTTTAGTCATTTGCAACCCCTATTTATTCTACTGCACTACTTAATATGTTGACGCTATATAAATCCTGTTTATTAATAATATTATTAATAATATTTGTTCAAATATATTCATTGCTATATATGTTTCAAAATGAAGCAATCAAATTATAGTTAGAGACCACGGGTCTGTGATAAGAAAATGTGGCTTATATATATTTTCAAATGTATGCATCTAAAACCTCCTAAAGTCTCTGTACATTAGACTAAAAACTCACAGGGGTGGGTATATGGGGTTGGGAAGGCTGGGAGAAAATAGGGGGGTATAGGTATAACCTGAACCAAAATTTGATGACAAAAATGGAAGCTATGAATGAGAGCTGTCAAAGGGGATAAGTTTAATAGAAACCATCTAGGGTACCATATACAACTGAGATCGCCTTACTGTATGTTACCTGAGATAAAAGTACTATAGTCGGGAGAGCCTTAGTATTGTAACCAGTAGAACCAGGTGTTGCGGGACCTATTTTCTGTACCGTATATGGTGGAGGTTTGATCTTCAATGAGCATAATCTCATTAATCTTTTGAAACCAAAGACCAATGAAAGAAAACCTCAGCTTTTAACACAAATGGAGGAAACATTGCAATTTTTTTGCTGGCTATGGCATATGTTTTCTGGAAATTGTTGTGTTGTGTGTTATGTGAATACTTTAGTGTGAATGATCTAACCACTGGTTCACTTTAACCAGTGGATGGTAGTGTGCTGACTGTGCACCCAGAGCCCAGGCAGTCAGCTGGATCGATCCGTTGGGAGGTTTCTTCCATCGGGTACTGCGTTGTCCCGGGATACGTCTTTGGGCGGGCGCAGAGGGATTGCCAGACACTGCCATCTTCTCCTCTCTTCCTCTGGGTTCTTCTTCCTATGCCACTCAACACGAGATCAGGTGAAGTAGATTTGGAAAAAAACTTGCCAATCTCACTACGCATGCGTGAGATCGGCAGTTTTTTGGCTATTGATAAAAGGGCTCCTTCTGCACATGCCCGAGATACCCTGCCATGTGCAGAAGGAGCAGCCAAGAGCCTCCCGGGATATCTATCTGCACTACAGTTCGCCTAGGCAATCAAGAATTAAGGTGGCGGGGCTGCACCCATTTTTTTTTTTAAAGAGGGTGTTGCACTTAAAAAACACTAACAAGCAAACTTTTTACTTTAAATGAATGGGTTGTCTACTCTTCTATGTAAAGTAAAAAAATTGAGTTTAGGAACACTTTAAAAAGGAAATTGAACACACCAGCTTGTCCATAGCTTTTCTGAAATCAATGGTGATTTATAATATGAAACTTTTTTTGCTGTTATGCTGCATTATTTTTACCAAATAGCCATAAACACTGTGCTGGTCTCATACAGGCCCCAAGGTGTAAACTGTACTATATACCTTTGATCTTGACTGTTTTTACAGCTCTTATTGGCCCTACTGAGGAGATCTTCCCCTACTTCCTGTTTTGGTGACAACATGTTACTAGGACAGGAAGTGAAGAAATAAAAACATCTCAATAGGCCAGGGTGAGAGCCCTGGAAACATTGCTGTCTGTGTTCCTGGTAAAAATTGTCCCAGTGTTGTCACAAAACAAGAATTAAGGATTTAAGGCTAATTTACTACGGACATTGAGAATTCTGTGTGAATATTCACTTCAATTATCTGATTATGAAGAAAGCATCTGCAAATGGATGGATGTTCAAAGTGGTCAGACATTTCCTTTTCAGCTGAATGAATGAAGTAAGCACACTTTTCCAGTCAAGATTTCTTATTTTAAAGCTTCAGTGGAACCAAGAAATGGTAAGGTTTTGATATAATCTTTGTGACTTGGCATTTATATAAAAGTTTTTATATGGAACCCAGCAGACAATACTGTATATGGTATTTGCACTGATAATGTAATCAATGTCTCCACAGAAGATGGAAATACCACAGACTAAACATTCAGCATATGTGGTGATTTGAAATCTACTTTTATACTTACAGAAACCATCCCATCCTCCATCATCTCTATGACACAAGCCAGGCACAGAGGCACCTCACCAGCTTCCAGTACTGGAAGAAGCCAGTGTGGGTCATGACGATAATGGGCCCGTTCATACAGCTGTGGCCCCGCCATAGGCATTCACACATCAGTCAGGATTCACCACACGTGCTCTGCTCTTGTCAGGATTCTGTCATGGCTACTTGGGAAAGCGTATTATGAAGTAATTTGTGATTGGCTGGATTTTGTCATAGGGGCGGTCCTAATGAAAGAGTACAGTGGAAGGGAAGGAGACCTGGGAGTTTCCATCCAGGACTGACAGAACATTAAAGCCCATTCACATTCCAGACTGGATGTGCCGTCCGTTAGACTGTTATTGTAATAAACTTCCATTTCCATGACTTTAGTTGTGCAGGGTGGCTTATTATGTTTGCATGGTGTAATTTGTGCCATAGCTGTGTACAGAGCTCAGTAATTCACAGAGACCAGATCCCAACACACTGCTCCGCTTCTATACAACACAGGTCTGTGCACCAGGAAGTGTGCTGGGGCCTGCTACCTACCTATGTCTGTGCTGATCACTGGGTGGGAAGAAGCAACCATTTTACTGAGAGGAAACATGGGACTGTCTGCTGCACCAGCCTACCATATTATACATTCTTTATTTTTCTAATATTATTTTTAATTGGCAATAGAAATGACCAGCCACAGCAGTTTATCAGTTTTGTTCAAATATTCAACAATCACAAAGTCTAACATTAGGTAAGCATCTAAGGCTTAGTTTACATGGACGTTTCCCCAGCGTTTAACCTGAGGCTTTTAAAGACCATTTTTGAAATCCCTATGCATTACAATGGGTTAATCTACACCAGGACGTTTCCTTGAGGCACGTTTATGGCATTTATCTTAAACATTGCTTGCAACGTTTAAAAAATTGAAACGCGGGGTTAACGCTGGAAAATTGATTTGATTGGTTTTGAGCACCTAATATGCAAATTAGTTAAAAACCCAATAAAACGTATTCAAAACGCAGGAAATGGCGAAAAAACTTGGGAAAATGCGGCATAGGCGTTTGCCAGCATTTTAACGGCAGCCTTTAAAATGCCAATAAAAGTGCATAAAAACACATATAAAAAAACGTCCATGTAGACACAGCCTTTGTGATTTATATTTTTGTGTCTGTGCCTATTGTCCCCCACTATGCCCAATACATTGCAGGGGTGACATACCACATACACTACCATGATCAATATAGGGAGCGCTGATTTTTTTCATTGCTTTTTTGTGTTCTTCCAGTGCCAACAAAAGAAATAAGCATGACCATATCAAAGCATTTGTAATGGGATGGGTGCATTTTCTGACTTAAATACAAGGGTGTCTTTATTTTTAGCCATGATTGTATGTCCAGGAAAACGACTGCATCAATCAGTCAACACGAAGTGGCAAGAGACCTGCTTGTGTATCATCTGTTACTGTTACCTGAGGCTTTTACAGAGATGTCTTATTAGATGTATGTAGACAATACCCACACTGTCCATAAAGATGAGGTGCTTTTATTACATTTTCGCTCCAGGGAATTGCTGCCTCTGAGGAAACACTACATGTGGCTTCTCCCAGTGGCAGCCCATAGAGGATGAATAAGGGCAGCAGTGCTGCTATCACCAGCTGGTGCTGACGCTGGCTCTTTGCTTTTATGTGGTTTAAGAGGCACTAAACTCAAAAATACCTAAAACAAAAAAAAATCCACTAACCTTTGATCCCGCAGTGCAGTCGATCGGTCCAAAAGTGTCTTCCATTGGGCGCCGCCATCTTCTCCTCTTTTTCCTGGTTCTTCTTCCTACATCACCAGACCCAGGCTCAAGATCGGGTGACGTAGGTTGGAAAAAAAAACATGCCGATCCCACCGTGCATGCGTGAGATCGGCAAATTTTTCTCTTCTCAAGAAAAGGCTCCTTCTGCGCATGCCTAAGATGCTCAGGCATGCGGGCAGAAGAAGCACCCAAGAGCCTCCCAGGATGCGTGACGTAGGTATCCCGCAAGGCTTTGCACTCCCATTCATTAACGATCGAGAATTAGGGGGCGGTGCTGCAAACTTTTTTTTTTTTTTTTTTTGCTTTGCACTCCCATTCATTAACGATCGAGAATTAGGGGGCGGTGCTGCAAACTTTTTTTTTTTTTTTTTAAAGAGTGTTGCAATTAAAAAACAAAGGGTTGTCTACCCTTTTATGTAAAGTAAAATTTCCTAGTCTAGGTACGCTTTAAGCACATTGATACATCTCATGCATGCGCAGAAAGAGCCCTTTCATCAAAAAGGAAAGAAAATTGCCGATCTCACGCATGCACAGTGCGAGATCAGGTGATGCAGGAAGAAGAACCCCGAAAAAGAAAGGAGAAGATGGCATCTGGAGCTCCCTTTGCGCCGGCCCGAAGACAGATACCGGGACCGTGCTGGACCTGATGGAAGAAACCTTCGGACGAATCGACTGCTCTAAAGGTGTGATTTTTTTTGTTTTGGGTTTACTTCCTCTTTAAACCATCCTTAGAAAATATTTCACAGCTGCATTGTTTCTATTATCTGGCACTCTGGCTTTAGAACATGAGTCACGTGTTTGTATATTAGAGTCACAAGTCTGGGTTTCGAGTCACGTGTCTGTATATTACTCTGCCTTGCGCTACAGCACCACCTCGAGGACAAACCTGGTCAGTAGGAGCACGTGGTGTTCTCGCACAGATTCATGGGATAGGAGATAACATAAACTCCGCCCTTTCCGCTCTCTGGCAGTCGGAAGTTAGGAACACGTTGCTGTTGTATCGCTGTGCAGAGCTTCATTCGATCGAGTCACGTGTCTGTATATTACTCTGCCTTGCGCTACAGCACCACCTCGAGGACAAACCTGGTCAGTAGGAGCACGTGGTGTTCTCGCACAGATTCATGGGATAGGAGATAACATAAACTCCGCCCTTTCCGCTCTCTGGCAGTCGGAAGTTAGGAACACGTTGCTGTTGTATCGCTGTGCAGAGCTTCATTCGATCTTCCTCCGTGAAGCTTCCGGGCCGAGGGGACCAGGGAACATGTTAACCGATCGCAAACATGGTACGAGTTGTTCAGGGCGATGCGTGTTTTGTCTGTGCTGGATGGAGGGTTCTTCTATGATAGATCCATCAGCACGTGCTCTGAGCTGCTTCTCTCTGCCATGCTTCTCCAGCACTGCAGTCACGTGGCTTTCCCCTTCTGTCTTGTTAATGCTTCTCAGCGTGTTTGGAGGTGATATGATTTATATTGTTTTATACTTTGCAATGTTTTACAGACTGAGCCAGAAGTGAACCCCAAGGCTTACCCATTAGGCGATGCCCAGCTTACTAAGACTCTTCTAGATCTTGTGCAGCAAGCTTCCAATTACAAGCAGCTCCGCAAAGGGGCTAATGAAGGTAAATTTGTGTTAGATGTATGCATGTAGTGTTGTGTGATTGCCATGCTGGAGGGATGCTATAGCACACGGCGTGCCCCCTCCCCCATCTGTTCCCATGCATGTACATTGTAGTAAAATGCTAGACATAAGATAATTATGTATAATGTAAATGTGATATTCGATAGCATTTTCCTTTTTATAAACACAACGGCCATATAGGTCTTATTTGGTTCACAAATATTGTATTTTTGCAGTACTACCAAATGTTAGGCAAAATATTTCTGTGAGGGGAGGAAGGAGTTGGTAAGTGTTAAATATGACTTAATATGGAGTAAATGAAAAGAAATAGAAAAAAATGTTCTGTTCTGCATTACTGGAGCTTTCCGCCACTTCTGTAGACCAATAAGGTGTGTGCGTCATGTAAAGTGAGATCTAACACTTTGTAATATGTTGACCCTATGAAAAGATGGCTACAGATTGTTATATACCAAAGCACTGTAGGACTGTACATTTGTGTTCCACTTATGATCACTGACTGCATCAGGGAAACATCCTGTTTATTTTCATATTTTAAGGTTTAGGTTTTACATTTGTGTATATCAAGAAGCCACTGTGTGTATATGTATTTGTGTGTGTGTGTACAGCTTCCTTACCTGTTGGACTTGCTAGTTTTGCTGTTTGAGGGGCATCTCTGTTATATTAGCCATGCTTTAGGTTGGGAACACTTGAGTAACTGATAAGACATTGGTTGAAGCCCCAAACACGCTGTACATGTGTTTCACTTTCAGAGAGAGTCATACAGTGATAGTTTGCATGTGCGAGATTGTTTGGACATAATGTGTGCTTTACAAACATATCCTTTCGATAAGTGAAAAGACTAATTGGTTGGAGGTATGTTTTACCTCATATCCTACTTTAAGGAATTGGAAGTAAAGTATCTGACCATGTACCCAGCCTAAAGCACCTAAAAAGTAGATCTCTCTGTATATTGTATGTGAAGGCACACATACAATTTGGTGGTTTAAAAAAAGAAAAAAATGGAGCAGAAATAATCCATAGAGACAAAAACCTAATGTTTACACATAGATGAGTGCAGCCAGTCAAAATGGTCATAATAATGACCCCCTCTAGTGTATTACAGTAATGCCAAGTTACTTTCCAGGAGGGGTAGCAGAGGGGACTGAACAATGCCATTTAGAAGTCTGTGCAGTTAACAGCTAACATGTTTTTTACTGATTTAATTGTATCCTCTCCAGTGTACATTCATGGGAACTTACCTAGTTCAGACAGTGATGTGTTGCTGAATTTTTTTTTCTCCAGACTGCTTAGATATGCAATTTCATCTTTGCCTTTTTTTATCTTTTCCAGCCACAAAAACACTAAACAGAGGAATTGCAGAGTTCATCGTAATGGCAGCTGATGCAGAACCACTTGAGATCATTCTTCATCTTCCACTCCTCTGTGAGGATAAGAATGTCCCCTATGTATTTGTGCGATCCAAACAGGCTTTGGGAAGAGCCTGTGGTGTCTCAAGACCAGTTGTTGCATGTGCAGTTACTATTAAGGAAGGCTCCCAGTTAAAGCCCCAGATCCAAAGTGTCCAGCAAGCTATTGAGAGACTGCTGGTGTAATTTTTTTTTAGTCATGTCATCACATTCTGGAACATTATCATAATTCCCCAAACCTTGAATTCTATCTTGAATTTTGGCTTCTATTTCGAGCATACCCGAAAATATGCAAAAGACATGCTAAGGCTTATTTTTGGGGTAAGACCAACAGGGCAAGCTTAAAAAACATTGGCACAAGGTTCCTAATTGTGTATCAAAATCATGTTTTCTGTAGTGCTTTGTTTTATGAAATGTAACTTTAATTTTAATTTATTACTTTTTTGGGTTGGGTTATGCTTTCAGACTTAAGGTAAACTAGAATTACCCTTCTGGTATTTTGCCTACTTAACAAAACAAAAGGGTCAAAAGTACATGGTTCTACACCAACACGCTTCTCTGAATTTGATGGTACAGAAACAAATCTGATTGCCCTGTCAGTCAATAAACCTGGTAAAAAAAATCTCTTTTGGCCTCGCTAGCTGTTAACAGTGCTAGTGACTAGAAATGATTGCCTGACTATAGCCTCCTTTGTGTACAATGGTATGCTCAGAAGGGTTAGGAAAGAATTGTTTAGTAGTACTTTATGTTCAGCTAGACTTGGCCATTCAGTATCTGCAGTGTTACATTCCATGATGATTTGGTAAAGCTGTTTGTGCTGTATGGCTGTAAACTCCAGGCTATTTTACTACACTGGTAAAACTGATAAAGCAGCCTGGAAAGCTATAAAATGTCTTTATTACAAGTCCAATTAAATGTGGCCAACTCCTACTAGATATACAATGGCATGTATAAATGGTTTGCCAGAAAACACCTTTTTACTGGTACATAATCTAGGGCTGCCTTGCTAAAGCCAAAACACCACCTTTCCTGAGCCAGTTCTATTTTTGCAGCTATTACCAAGTTATGATCGCCTATATTGTGACTACTTCCATAAAAATCAGTGGGCTGTAAGGTGTAGCAGGTTGGATTTGGGACAATGGTTATTTTCAAATTGACAGATGCAGCTAGATATCACGACAGCATGGAAAGGAGGATGACAACATTGGGCACAGGATAGCACAAATACCTGTTTAAATATGTATAATAAACTGCTTGATGCAGAATAGTAGACACGCATACATATATGAAGAGAAGAATAGTATTTTAGTATATTTGGTATCCTTTAGTTTTACTAGTATCTCATTCACCCGGCTAAAAAAAATTATAGGCCCACTCATGCAGGGCTGTCAATTTCCAGTTTTCACTGGCAAAAAATGCTAATGTGAAAATCCTGGCCTGTTTTGTGGCCCTTAAAGGCTGGAGTTTTGTCAGCTCTGTACTAGTGGTTATAATACCCTAGTGATCTCAAAATTTATTTTTGTGCATCTCTTGCAACCTATATATTCAGCTACCAGTTTTTAGGAAACTGATGTCTAAGGTTGTTTTTAAGTTTCCCTTGCAGGACAGATTAGTAGTAATAAATGCATGTTTTACCTGTAACAGTTTTCCCATGTAATCTTCTATTCCAGAATCTTTTATGTTAAATGTTTTCTCTTTAGATTGTTTTTATTACTTATACTTTACCAATACTTTATTTTACCCTGCTCTGTACAAAAAAATGTATGCCTATCATTTTGAGAGAAATGTCTTCCTTCTCATATTTTTCAACAGTATTTATATAAAGCCAACATATTACACAGCACTCTACTTTAAATAGGGGTTGCACAGACGGATGCAGACAGTGTCACAAGACAAGGAGAGGACCATGACCTGAAGAGTTTACAATCTAATAGGAGGGGGGATATGAAATGGTGGGAAGTAGTGAGGGTTTTACACAGAAGAATATAGGCAAGTTATAAAAAAAAAAAAAAAAAGGGTTTTGAGTGATCTTTTAAATAAGTAGAAAAGAACAGGATGAATAGGATGAGGAAGACCATTCCAGAGAGTTCAGGCAGCTCCAGAAAAGTATTGGAGAAATTCATGTGACAAGGTTTGAGTGGGGAAGACGATGGGGAGTATTTTTCTATCAGTGCAGGGACAAGAGCTGGGGGGAGATTTGAAGGCAAAGTACAGGAGCTTGAATTTGATTCTAAGGTGAAATGGAAGCCAATGGAACTACAAGGAGAGGCAGCAGAAGAAGATTAGTAAGAAGGATGGATAAAACTGGGTGCAGCATTCATAATATATTGTAGAGGAGAGGGTTGGGTTAGTGGAATTTTATCTCTAAAGTAGGTGGCTATGTCTTGGGCAGTGAATGTAGTTGTGGGGGTGGCATTTAGCAGAGAATCAGTTGTTGGGAAGAGGCTGTAAGGGTTGAAAGGATATGACAGCGAGGGAAAACTTTTGCTTGACAACAGTGAGTGCAGTGTTGTGATCTGGCTTTGTAGTCCATGAAGTCAACGCTGAGGACAGATTTCCTCCACATGTGCTCGAGCAGACCTTTGTAGATGTTTGGTGTGTCAGTCAGGGGGTAGCAGAAGGTGGCAAGGGCAACTTTATCCAGAGCCAAAGAAAGCACGTGGTTGAACTAGTGGCAACTAGCTGTGCTATCTGGTCCTGCCCCCCAGCCTCACATCCCCATCATTCACATACCGGGCGGGCATCGCTGGAGGATGCCGCAGGTACGTGGAGACCAGGTAAGCTTTCCAATTCCACCCCAAGTGTGGCACTGGGTTACAGCTTTTGGTACTGAAAATTAACCCCAAGTCACACTCGGGAATACCTCCAGGGAGGTTAAGAAAGAGTGAGGGTTTAGGATGTAAGGCAGTTTGAGAATAGGTTGTGGAAAAAGTTACGGATATCTCTCTGCCATTGTCCAAGCCTGGGAAGTAGCAAAGGGGTGTAAGAATTAGATAGGTTGAAGGTGATTGGGTTGTGGTCAGAAAGGTGAAATGGTGAGTTGTCAAGGTGGGTGAGATTGCAGAGCTTGGAAAATACCAGTCCTAATGTGTGTCCGCCTATGTGTGTGGGGCCGTTAATGTTCTGTGTGAGTCCAAAGGAGGAGGTAATGGAGAGCAGTTTGGCTAAAGGATGGTTGGGGTCATCCACTGCAACATTAAAGTCACCGAGGATGGGCTGGTCATGGGAAAGAATATGTAGTGGCCAAGAGGCTAAATTGGGAAACTGGGCTGGGGTGGGGTAGACAACAGCAACAATGAGGAGTAGGGGTCAGAAAAGAGAAACAGAATTTGCTTCAAATCAGGTGGAAATTAAAGAGGGAGGGGTAGAAAGTATTCTGTATATACAGTTAGGGGCCATAATGAGACCCTCACCACCCCCTACTATGTTTTCCTAAGAACAATGAAGTTCAGAGATTTAGACAGGAGAAGGTTGTGGATAGAGGTTAGTTTATTGCTGACAGATCTGGCATTTAATTGACTGCCAGAGAGAGGAGGTAAACATTTGTGAGTTGGGTGAATGGGAATGAGGTGAGGAGGAGGGTTGTAAACCAGTTTGGGATCACCTTCATTTTGTAAGATCACATGAATTTTAGAACTGTGAGGTTCTTCAATGTATGCAAATCAAAAATGAGGGATTATGACCAATCCTTACAACTTAATGTTAACTCTAAATGAAAATAAAACCTAAACAAATACCCAGAAAAGTTATTAAACCCAAACATTCAGACAAGAACTAAATTAGGTAATACATTTGAAGTGAATTCACTCCTAGTCTTCATCCAATGTTAGATCCAGGTGATCAACAATCTAGTTTACATTTTGCACTTACAAAGGACACACTAATCTTTTTATTGACTACCTCGTCACATGTATGGCTCAAAGACTTTTCTATAGCTCCCCTGACTCTCTCGTATGGTTTTCCTCGTCCTATTCGGCTTGCTCCTACTGCTCCTATTCTGCTCTTTAAAAGAGCACTCAAAACCCATCTTTTCACAATTGCCTACCCATCTTTCTCTGTCTCATAAACTCTTACTACTACCCACCACTCTATATCCCCTCTCCTATTGTGATACTTCCTCCACCTCCTACATTGTAAGCACTTTATGGCAGGGTCCTCTCCTCCCCGTGGCACTGTCTGTATCCGTGTCATTTGCAACCCCTATTAATGTAAAGTTCTGTGCAATATGTTGGTGCTATATAAACCCTGTTAAATATTTATAATAATAATAAAAATGATAATATTAATAAATAACAGAGTAGCAGTAGTTCAACAGGATAAAAAAAATAATTCAGGCACACAGCTTTGTATATAGATTGATAATTTATTCCAAGTGCAAATCTGTGACTGAAAAAAAAATCATTCTAAATGCAATTTGTTCTGCAGGTACAGACCATAGATCAACAGTAAAATATGCTGCCATCTTCTACAAAAGGCACATAGTACTGCAAATTAACCGAATTTTCTACATATTCATCTAATCTTGAGGGAAGGACCCAACTGATAAAAGCTTCAGCTCTTTCAGGTCATTAGATGATGTGAGAATCAAGTTGTGCTAATGGCATTGGACAGGGTTAGGTGGACCAGTTAGGAAAAAGATGTACAAAACTGTAGCTATCCTATAACAATTGTAAATGCTACTATCTAACTCCCCATATAAAGCAAATGCCTTTCCTTAAATATGGTGCATTCTTTAAAACTGAATTTTAGTATGATTGGAATCTTGCTTAGTTACCATTCCTAGTTCCTTTTCCCCATTCCAATATGAAAGCCTGCCAAGGTTTTCACATAAAGTCTTGCCTTTTGTCTTTTGCACACTTACCTGAATAATGGTAGTTTATGTTTTTATTACTGCAGCAATAGTCACAAGTATGACCTTAAGTAGTATTTTAGAACTGACATTATCAATAACAAGTTTTTTTTTTTTTATAACAACATGAGTTCTTTGTAAACCTTCCCTTAATTTGTTGTGTATATTGATATAATGTTATGGTTTTGCAATCTTTTTTCTTGCAGAAGGGACATAGCATGTCTCCATTGCAATGTCTCCATTGCATTTTTTTAAAAACCAAAGTTTCATTCCATAAAGGCAAAATCAGTAAAAGTAAACCAGTCCTATACTACCTACATCAGGTATTATGCATCTACTGGACAGACCTACTACCTTTGGGATTCATGTTTATCTTTTAATTTTGCTCTCCAAACAGGGCTTTACATTACAGATTATAACTGTGCATAACCAATGCGCTACATGAAAAAAATCTACTTTATATTTCTCAATAGAAGTCATTGTCAATAAGGGTATAACTTTTGCATGGGATATTGACTTTAATGTTAAGCACAACAATCATGGACACTTCACTTTTAAAGCCTCATTTTAATGTGTCTTAAAGTATCCCACAAGAGCATCCACCAATTCTTGCTTTTTCCCACCCTTTAGGCCATAACCTCGACATAGTTCCTTTAACACAGGTACAGTCAATTTTCCAAGTGTTCCATTCTTGACACTGGCCCTAAGTTCATCTTCTGACATATTAATCTCAACTTTAGCTTTCTTCTCCGCTTGACCACCCCCTTCACCTGCAAAACAGAAATTTATGTTTTAAAGTTTACCATCTGACAGGTATTTAGGATAAAAAAAAAAGATTACGAAACTCATAGTCCTCCTTGAACTAGAACCATTAATAATACTGAAAGTCTTTTTATGCTAAATAGAGTGGGGCAAAAGAAGAACAACCTTAGTAGGGTAGGAATCCCTTTTCACTACATGGAAACCCAAAGCCCTGCTGTAATAACAGTGATAAGTGATGTTCACATCCTGATTTTAGTAATTTCAATTAAGGAAGATAAACTTAAAAAAATCAGGAAAGAAAGGGGTTTCTTTTACATTGGGAAGAGACCTATTTATTTTTAGGCTGTTACATTTATTTAAATTCATGTCCTTATTCCTGTGCACATGGTGAGGAGGGATGCTCAGCCTGGAATGTGCCCAATCGTAGGCCCACCTGAGAGAGGTTCTAACCACTCAGTATTATGATAAAGACATCTGAAAGACAATAATACCAAAAGCCTTGTTTGTGCAAAAACATTATTGTATTATTTTATCAGCATTATTGTTATTGCCAAAGCAATAGGCCCATGACAGTGTGACAATTGCTTAGTTTTATAAGGGTTATACAGGTGTCAGTCCAGTGCCTTGGACATCCTGTGTAGAGGCTGGCAGGAGGAGGCACCCATCCGTGGTAAACTTAGACATCCGCCAGTGTAGCCAAGATGGGCAGAGAAGGAAAGGCGGGGAGCACTAGAAACATAGCCTAATGGGACACAAGGGTTGGTAACTGTCCAGGGTCAGGCACTCAAGTCATCCATCAGTCCGCTCAGGGTAATCCATCGCTAAGTTGTGTCTGGCCTAGGTGGCTACTATATTCCTGGGATGAGGTAAATTGAGATCAAGTATTATGGGATTTGCTGCTTGTCCCCCTAATGGAAGAAGTTAGATCTTTCATACAGTAAACTTAACTGACCCACTGGAACTGGAAACAAGACGAACCAGGATGGGGGGAGGGACAGAGGTTTCTGCCAGTATGCGGCTACGCAAGAGTTTGCCACCACTATTGAGGTCTGAGCACCATGCATTTATACATTTTCAAGGAGAAAGAGTTTTGCTGAAGGAGGATGGGTTGCCCTGTGTCAGAAACAGTGGGAAGGGTGAGGTTAGGCCAATTTGGGGAGGTACCTTATGCAGACGTCCCAGGTGCATCTCACCGTGGGGTGTAGCATAGGTTCTAGAGGGGGGGGGGAATGGGGGAGCCATGGCAGGAGGTTAAGAGGGGTCTGCGAGGTTGTTTGTTCAAGGGCAATCCACTGTTTGTACTTTCAAAGGCGGCACCAAACTAAAACTTGTGATAGGTAAGTGGGTATGTAGTTCAACTGGCCCGCTGTTTTGATCACATGGGTAAGGTTCTACAAAGCCTGGGAGATATATTGAGCAAGATAAATTTAAAGATCTGGAAAGGCAATGTTCTGAAAAAAGAGCTTGGTATCTTTACTGGTAAAGTTTGGAAAAAAAACAGAATCAGTGGCAAGGTGTTCATTTTGATAATGTTGATGCACCCCAGTTAGGAAACTTTAGTTCTTCCCTATCTATTTAAAATCAGACTGTAGTCTGCTGAGAAGGGGTAAAATATTTTTTAGAGACTGTCTCCAACAGTATTTTTGTGCCAAGATATGTAAGCACTGATGACTTGGTAAAATCTTCAGAGGCCCACATGATTAATTTGTAGTTTTAATAAGGATCGGTATAGAAGACAAAAATACCGTCAAAGGAATTTGCTTTAGGGTGGCTAATTAAAAAAAAAATCAGAATACTCTTTCAGCCACATTGAAAGAAAGGTAAAAAGATACAGAACAGCATCTATTAAGAACTAACTGCA
Organism: Pyxicephalus adspersus; assembly: GCF_032062135.1. Taxonomy (NCBI): domain Eukaryota; kingdom Metazoa; phylum Chordata; class Amphibia; order Anura; family Pyxicephalidae; genus Pyxicephalus; species Pyxicephalus adspersus. The sequence goes on along the minus strand of NC_092865.1, from coordinate 42,286,469 downwards.
CCAATCAAATTTTGAGTATGCCATATAAAAGGGGTGTATGAGCACACACTTTGTTATTTACACATTAACATAAACGAAGATTTTAATCAGAGAAACCGGCAGCATTCCAAGATGACAAGATGAGATTTCTGCTCAAAAAAATATTCAAGAACAAAAAGCTTTAACAGGCGAGAACCAGTGGCTGAAAACAACTTAGTGAAGAAAGAAGAAATAAAGGAGATATAAATGTTCACATCTTTACATGATTGTATGCACCAAAAAACAAACAAAAAAAAAAAAACATACAATATGTTATTTGTTTTGTCCTGACATGAGATATAGATCAGCCATACTGTTCACAAATGTGCTCCAATGCTAAACATACCAATTTACTAACTAGGGCGGATTTAGAACGTTAAAAGACATATGTGTAGATGATCCAATTTACAGCTTCAGGATGGGGATAATGTATATGGAAAACAATAACAGCTCTTTTGTCAGCATATTCCCCAGATTTCATTGAGACCATTCCTTACCTTGCTTTCTTTTTCCAGATTTCCCTTCAGGGTTATAACCAGGTGGATAAACCAGATCCGTAAACTCTTCTGCCAGTTTACCCAGACGATTATCCATCATTTCAGTTTTTGGCACTGGAGAAAAAAAAAGAAAACAAAACAAATAATATAGTAATACATTCTGGACATATAGGAATTGGAAGACCAGCATATTTTCAATTTCAGATGTAGTCATTGTGTACTAGAATGACTGTGATACTGCATAAAAAAAAACGTAGTAGTTTGTGCCTCTCAGGTCGTTTTAACTGATACCAATGAATGCTGTAAGATTAATTCTTCCTACTGATCACCACACAAATGTACTGTGAATTGTGGATTTAGTAATTATAGCAGGGGTTCCCTGAAGACCTGAACGGTATTTCAAGGGGTTCTCCTATGTTAAAAAGGTTGAAAAACTCTGGAATTGGGACTCGAATGGCTGTGAATGAAAATACAGCTAAATTGATGGGTGAAAAATATACAACCCTAGGTGTGCTTGTTTGTAATGTTTGTTCAGGGATTGTCTACACTGGATGTTTTTTTAAGAATTTTGGGATCTTCTACCCAATTGGAATGGAGATCAGGAAAGGACCTGCATGCTGCATTATACTAATAAAATAAGTTAAAATAGAAGAATTCCAAAATGAAAAATGTCAACCAAATATTAATGCGAACCATAATAAGTCTTACAACAAGAAGGCTTTTACAGTATACAGGAATAAAAGTTCAATTTTCCTGACCTACCATTCATTAGATGTGGTGGCTACACCAGTTTTAAATTGTATGCCCTGGAAATATTGGTAAAAAAATAAAATAACACAGACACTTCATGTAAGGAATTGTAATATTTTTTCCAATATAGATTTATGTACCACCAGAAGCAACACATTTAATTAACCTTTAGCCATATTTTTCTGTAAACTTCCAACACTATCAACTGCTTGTGTGGAACTTTTACAAACTGTGCTTGAATGCTTAATATTTTTTACATTATGCAAAATATTGCCGAACACAGATGTAAAGATGTTGGTTTAACCTTGAAGTTTATAAAACTTTATGCTCAAGGACCAAAAGGTATTGCTTTAGTTGGATGGAATGAGATTCTGCATTTTCACCTATTCCATTCACGGTAACCTGTAAAACACTGAAGTAAAACTCATACCTAACAGACAAGCAACTATTTCTGTAATCTTCTAACATATTTTCACTACTTTTTCCTGATTTTATAGCTAAAGGGGGAATATGTATGAACCTCCCTAGCGGTCTAATTCCATGCAAAAAGTAGTACAATTTTTGCATGGAAATGTATTTTTCATTGTAGACTATAATTCTTAGGCATAACTCGACGATATTTAAAAAATTGAATACATTTAATATTAAACTTTAAATAACAAAACACAAAAATCTGTTAAAAAAATATTTAAACATGTAATGTACAGTAGCATGTATAATATATATAATATATGAATATTTCTTTGTATTGGACTCAAGACAGGTATTTTGTTTTGAATCCAATACAAAATTATTT
>NC_092865.1:42247747-42283775 GCF_032062135.1 Pyxicephalus adspersus | reverse complement strand
GCTTTCATGTTGTCTACTTATACTGTCTTAATGCTTGTTTCGATTTTTCACTACCCAATAGTAATTGGCAACAATAACATTTTGGAAACATTTATATTCTTGTTTACTATTTCTTTTTATCTTTGTAAATGCATCTTGACAATTTTATCTACCTAAGTGTAATAAAACGCATTAACAACCATTTACAGGTAAAAAACCCAGTAGTTTACAAAATATCATTATATTACCCCCAATACCATGAGGACATTTAATTTTGATTGGCAGACTTTACTTAGTAAGCTAGTAATTACAACCATGGATAAATATGTTGGAAACTGTCCATGAGAAAGAATAACCCACAATTATTTCTGAAAGAATTTGAAAAGTAATTGGCACTTAATTGTTTTTCCATGTTTAAGAAAGATCAGGTGACACTTTAGAGCTTTTATTATGATATTTCAATAATAACACAAATAAAAATGGAACGGACAAAAAGGAATCTTTTTTTGCACAAAGTGCTTTTAATGAGACTTCTGCATCTGTCAACAGGTAGCCTCGCCTACTTACAAGCGAGGGTGAAACACAGCCTAAATGAGCAAAGCATTTACCTTATACACTACCTAAGAAATCATTGTTTTTTATCTTATAATTATTTATTATTGTACATTATTGCAAACTTAGTAGTGTAGTTTCTTGTAAGATTTCTGCTTCCAAACCTTTCAACGGCAAGGTGAGCAGAGGTAATAAAAAAAAGTAGCATTTTCATATATTTCACTACTTTCCACATACGTCCTGTTTTGCTCAGATCAAGAGGAGAAACCTATTGACTTCTGAAAAACTGCTTTGTTTTCACTTTTTAAGACCCATAGTCCATTCTACTACCTTGGCCATTTAACCCCTCATCCAACAAGTAGGGTTTAATGATCCTTATGTCTCATTTGTTCCCTGTTTTGTTTTTGACTTTGGCTTTCAGTTTGTACAGAGGCATAAAAGGTTTCACGCCAAGGTGGCTGCAGGTGTCACAAAAGACAACTTTTTTTTTATTTTACTGAAGCACCGCTCCCCTTCAATCCCCACTGCTATACCAGTAATTGGCAGACTACTGTCAACAGTCACAAATCCAACCCTACTAAGGAAAACCACACTTTAGAAAACAGACAGAGACTATTCAATATAGCATATATATAAATATATATTCTTTTCTCGTGTATAGATGCACTTTGAATGTAGCATTCCTGCAGATTAACATGCTGATATATGTAAATGTGTTTTACAGAGGTATCAGAAGATTACCAACCTGTATTTAAATCTCAGCTTATTAACAATTTCTTTCATTTTATCCACCTGCTCATCACTGGCAGGGACCTTGTCTGGCCCTTTAACTTTACGAATATCATCAGCAAATGGAATAAAAATTAGATTAAATCCTGAAATCAAATAAATAGATTTACCATCAGTTTATGCACATTACTTAAAGGAAACTTGTATACAGAAAAATACATTTGTTACCAATGCTGACTGTACAACTGCTGCCCGTACTACAAATGCAGGTTGTCAGAATTATACCTGTGCAATGAGCAAAGTTCCTGCTTTTGATTACAGAACTGCAATACAGAGTAAGTAGGGGGGACTGTACCCTTGCATCTACATACAGAGAAAAAGTCCTTACTGCAAGCAAAAAATTGTAGTTGCAGGTTGCAAATTAAAGTATGAAGATATTCTAAATATCTTTTTTACAACTCAACTGAAACAAAGTACTACCGGTAAGAAGGAGGACTACAATTCTGAGTTGCAAACCACCTAATGAGAGGAACTGAAATAGATGCATTGCCCCAGTCCTTTGATGAAACAGCTATACAAGTTTTACTTTTTTTAAGTTCTATTACAACCCCTAGTTGTCAGTGGAATACCTTTTTTATAAAAAAATTGGAAATGACAAAGAATATTTGATACATCTGTCAAAGGTTTTTGACCAAAAGTTCCACCCCATCTACTACTATGCTATAACCATTGAACCATTGTAAACTACATTTAGATAAACTGAGGCATTGCCATACCTACCTTCTAATGATACTAATGATGGTTCATATATCCCCCACAGCACTAAATATTTAGGAAACATCCAGGTCATACCCTGCATCAAAACCTAAATGCTTCCTCTGAGGTCATACAGTATCTTTACTTGAAATAGGCTTTGGTGCAGCAAAACAACTTTGCTCCTGCATTTGTAGCATTTTAAGTACTATGATTACCAAAAATATCACCATTTTTGTTTTATTGGTGTGGATACTCACCTGGAGGTTTAATCTGTATATTGTCCTCATCTAGTTTTTCTTCCTGTGGCACCAGGGCTACAAACCGAGGGGGTGTATTCCTCCGAGGAATGTATCTGCAAATAGCCATCACTTGTTTTTCTAAGCATTTAATTAGTAATGCATGGAAAAAGGTGCTGCTTCCTAAAGAGAAGATATGTAAAAGAAAAGAGCATCCAATGAATCACTGTGCATACTGCACACCTATAACACAAAAAGTAGTAATCTGTTTTATAATCTGTTTTGCAGCAAGACTCCTGTATAAAGTCCAGAATATTAGGATTTATAAATCACAAACTAACCTTGTTGCTCACATCTTTTCATTTTATTCTTTACAAAATATAGATTTAGACAGTATGAAAGAACAAGTTTAGTAATAAAGTCAACCACCAAGCAAGTAATTCCACCCAGCAAACACTGCAGCTGTACTAAAGTTTTCTGAGATCCACTTTGTTATCGTGCCCTATTTTGGCATCACCATTTACATCTAATATACAGTTGTCTTTAGTTCCTTTGCATTATACTTCTTCCTAGAAAGACATGGGCAAAAAGTTGCTTTCGATAAACATACATGGCAGCAAAGTGTTGATAAAGTTTCCAACTAATCCCCTGAGGAAGCCACACTGCAAAACGCGTCAGAGAAACATTTATTATGACTATGATTTAATATCTAGGGATCTAATTTGTCTAATCAGCTGTCACCTACCTCATAAAGTATGGGGATAACCACTCCTATTTGTCGTATACTACATTATTTACTTATTGCTTTTTGATGTACTAACTACTTTAACATCAATATAATTATTTACTGCCATAAAACCCCAGCTTCTTCTTAAATTTTTTTCATCTTGAAAAATCATCTTTACTCTCTAATTAGCGTCATTTAAATCTAAACAGGTAGTGGTTAACTAGAGTCTGTCAAACAGGGTGACCAGGTCACTGTAGTCAGCCAACACGAACCGATCAAAGATTGGAATTTAACAAGGTTTTAACCAACGACAAAGGCAGCAAAGGGAGCACAAGACACTCTTTTCGTCTTGCAGGACTTATGCAGTCAGTTTTTAACATTAACACCACCCACAGTGAAACAATAATAGGCTGAGATTTGAAAAGGTCCAACAATCCACATGCTCCAACTGCACGGTACTTAAACAAGTCTTCAAAGACAGGATAAGCATGACAGCTAGCTAGTACCAGAGTGGGGTCAGAAGAGCGCTTTTATAGAGCCCAGTGCTCAGAGCTTTCAGGCTGTTCCTCATAACATCTAATGACAGTACCTGTCACTTGTATAGCTACTGAAATAGACCAGTTCAATTAGAGAAAAAAAAAACTGCATAGTACGCTGGAAAAAAAACTAAGGATTATTGATGAAAGGACAGATTATCTCCAGTATTTTTTTTCTACCAGTATCCATTTTTCCTAAATGTGGCAGTATAACGTTAAAAAAGGCTGGAATATAAGACACTAGATTAGCGCTAGTTTGCAGCAGAATGGTAAAAATGATAAACCGTTTATTTTTTGTGATCTAACGTAAAGGGAGAGATTTGCTTACACTCACCACTAACAAGGGCTTCCTCTGGGTAAACAAATTGTGCAGGTCTGATAAAATGATGCTTCTTCAAGAAAGCGATTGGTTTAAACCCAATCAAAACCAAACTGGGGTCATCAAATCTTTTCAACTCCTCCGTCTCTTCCTTTTCTAGAACAATCTGTCTGTTGCCATAGGTCTGTAAAAAATGTGCAACAATATGTGGACAATATTTCTAAACACTATCTACTTTTTTCACCCTACAAGCAAATACCGTGGACCCCCATGGTTTGCATGAAGATTTGAAGAGCAAGAGACAAGGATAGAACCTGGACCTCTTGTCTTTCATTTATCTATTTTTAACTATAGGTTTATAAAGAACACCATGTAATTTATAGATGGAAAAATAAATACCAATTAATATCAATAATATGTATACAGCATATATTAGATGCACCTTTTTGTTTTTGGCTTATATAAAGACACATCTTGAGGTTTATCCTGAAAAAGCAGTGATATTTTTTAAAAGGCATAGAGAATATGGAAAATATGTAACAGTTAGAATGTTCCAGCTACATATGGACTTAATAGTACTTTTTTATTGTTTGTTTTATATGTATACTATTGCATTCTTTTTGCCAATATTTTTATTAGAGGTCTATTAGAGTTTATATATTAGTTTCTTGCCAGCCATGGGAGTCACAATATGAGTTTTGAAACTATTTCCAACAGCCCGATCTTACAATAAACAGGTAACGGGTACCTATTAACACAACTTATATAACATTAGTAGAGTGCAAAAATGTTCCTCCTTTGTTTTGAGGGTGGAGATTTTGTAACAATGACAGCTACCATTAACAAAATGTTACATTGTTTATGTGAAGGACTGCTTAGAAGTTTGGTTCTTGCGGCATACTTTCTTATACTCTTATGTGGCAGAGTGGCTTTTGTTAGGGAAACTGTTGGAGCAATAATCCCTTATTCATGTAGAATGCTAGCCCTTTTTTTACCGTTTTAAATATATTGGTATATGGCTTGGAGATTATATGTTTTGCCGAGTCTTCCCATTTGTATAACTTAACCAGAATGATTAATATTTTTATAACTAAATTGCCCAAATTGTTCCCTGAGATCAGGTCAGCATATGAGTTTCAACAGAGTAGCACAATAATTAGTGGCATGTATTGCATTTTCACAGTAAGCACAATATGTTTTGGTGTTTTTGAAAAGGCGATTTGTAAATTTTGGCTTTAGGTTCCCATGTAGCTAATATTTATGTACTAGTTCTTTTTTTTTGTACCTGTGACTTCTTTGTATCACTGGGAAGAAGCAAACTTCCATTCTCTCTATTAAAAGAACGTGTCTTTGTTTTCACAGGCTCATTGGATTCGCGGTAAAGCTTGACAGGAGGGGCCTTCATAGCTTTCTGCAACAGATTATAAATGCCAACTGTAATATTGACATCATTGCCCACTTTCAATGAAAGTCTGCAATATATGAAAAAACAAAAACAGTAAGGCAAAGTAGCAAAAAAAAAAAAAAAAAAATTGAGACAAGTAAATTGAATATTAATATTCAGGAAAATTTATACTGGAACAGCAATTATATTTTAATTCTTCTTTCAAAGCCAAATATGCATTTGTATATAAAGTGGACCTATAATTCTATTTTGTTTAAATAAATAGATTGCATTTTAAGCTCAGGAATCATGAGAATAATCATACAAGAACTGAAATAATATTTTTAACATTCAAAATACCTGCATAGAGAACGCTTTTTGCTTTCCTTAGCCCTCACTCTTCTCATTAGGTCATCCAATTTCCTGGAAGCTGTTTGCTGAACACCAAGGTCCTCATCCTCATCAATGTTTACAATATCACGATAGAACAGAGAGATGTTAAAACCGTTATGTTTTTCAAGGTGCAATAGATCCAAGAAGATTCCTGAAAATATATAATTTACAAATCAAATCTGCTACAATGACTAATTTTTACTACATCAATGCCAATTTTATTTCCTATGTCACATTTTTCAAGCATCACTTGGGAATAATATATTAAAACGACTTAAAAAAGGGGCGGTGAGATACATTGTTGAATAAGTAATAAAACAGTTTTTTTGTGCTGCAATCCCCAAAATTTTATTTTAGTGACTGACTTTGCTCCTTTTTCAAAGGAACATACCAAGCTGCAGGCATGGATTAAAATGGTCTGCTGATCGCCAGGCTCATCTTGCACTTAGCAAGCCACAGCTTTGACAGTTTGAAGGATTTAATTCCAAATGATGTACATTTCTGCTTTTTGCCTACATTTCCAGAAGTTAATTAGAACTGAAGATTATAGGAGGAGCAAATAATGCATATAGTGTGGTCAGATCTTAGAATTCCCAGTGAATGGGTAAACCTTTAGAGCTATATAAATACAGACACACTGCAGGAACACAATACCAGTTTCAGTAGAAAATAAGTGTTCTGAAGAATGGAAATGATTGAAATAGAACTAGTCCTTCCATAATCTTTAAGAAACGCATCAGAACCAAACATAGTTGGACCATATGCTTTACAAAAACAAAACAGATAATGCAAAAAACATTAAAACTTATGTTATAGCTCATTACAACCCACTCTGCATTACATGCCATAAGGTGTAATACCATCAATGTGTCAATGCATGTAAATGTCTCTTGTTGTATGCGTCAACATACATCAAAATGTGATGTATCTGTTGAATTCAATGGAAAAAGTATCCGCCAAAATCAAACAGTGTGGTTCAGGGCTGAGCATGGAAGAGTAAGTGAAAGGAGTAAAAACAATACACCCTCCACCCTCCCTGGTAAAGAACAAGCTCAACTCATAGAATAGTTACAAAGGTAAAAGGTAATTGGTAAAGGTAAAAGCAATAAATATGTTGAGAACCACACTTTAATCATAACATTAATTATAAATAACAGAAGACATATTCATTAAAAGACGGTTTCTGTGTTAGTCCATTCCAGATTGATATGTTAGGCAAAGCTAAACTCCAGCCTTACTTTTATTTCCTTCACACCTCTAGGGCGCCCTTTATGGTCACAAAGGTTATATGTATTTTTAATAGGGGAATACTGACAAAGGTTTATCTCACTGTGCACCACCTCTAACTCATTCTGACTTTGTCACTTACATGTAATAAATGCATATATTTCTGCTGATTGCTTTATTACTAATATTATTTAGCAAAACAATCATAAATTGGCTGTGTTTGGGGCAGGGAAAGATTGGGTGAAAAAATACTTCCATGCTAGACTTCAGCAGAATTAAACCTTGTGTTACTCAGCTGTCCCTGTTCCCTAGCAGAGCATCACCATCTTCTTTCTGGTCTGGCCAGGATTATCTAACTCCTGCATGCACATTTATTCTCGACACGCTCAGAGGAAGCCAGGAATGCTGGGTATCATGGCAATCAAAGCTGATGTTGAGCAGCTCAGCTTTTTGACAGAATCTTGGAGCAATCAGGCAGGTAAGAAAGATTATTGCAGAAGGGACATTGCCTGTCTCTTTCTGCAATAAAGACTTGTCTGATCACGTATTCTTAAAAGTGGATTTTTATGCTCTTAACCATATAAGAGTTTGGATTGTTCCTCCTTTAATTTCTTTATCATAATAAAAATAAATAAAAACTTCAACAAGAAGGAATATGCTCTTAAAACAGCAAGAGGAGGTGTGCACATACAAGTACTTAAGCACAAACATTTTACAGGCAAATAAAAGAAACCGTCAGGTTGCTTAAAGCAAGGCTAGACTAAAGACAAAAAAAAAAATAAAATCACACACCAATAAACCCGAAGATCCCTGCACATGCATCAGATGTGCATCTATTTCCCCTTGGTAGAGCCAGAGCCTCCTGGGGTGCATGACGTAAGAATTATGCCACGGCAATCAAGAATTAAAGTGGCGGTGCTGCACCCAAAAAATACAACATTTTTACTTTTTTTTTTTAGAAGGTTTGTGTACCCTTCTATGGAAAGTAAAAAGTTGAGTTTAGGTAGGCTTTAACTTTGAAACATCTGCCAAGAATTCAAATATCACTTTGAATTAATGATATTTTATGGTAGTATGAGAGCCTGTATATATATTAATCAATCTCTACGATAAACTACTTAACTATTATTAAATATATTTTGAGGTAGGATAGTAATATCATAAAATAAAAAATTATACACTGAAACTCGTCTCTTTAATGGGATGGGACCCCAGGGATATATCAGGTACATCAAAATGTTCATACGGAAACGTCAAAACACTACAAACATACAAACATTTTCCCTTACCGGTTTCCCGTAGATCTTTTGCTTTGGCTCTTGCTTGTGTGGTTTTTGCAGAATCAGTGGCATGTGGATTGTCTTCATTGGTGAACAGCATAATACGCTTGTGACTCAGTTTCAACTTAACATTGCTAAAGAGGTTTGAGCACTGCCAGAGAGCTTCTCCAAGAGAATAATTAAATGAATGGCCTATAGTGTCAGAAAAAAAAGACCTTCCTTTTTCTTCTCTGTATTTATCTAGATCCAGAACTCGCTTTGCTCCTATTCAGGAGAGAAAACACAGTGTTATGCTTGATAATAAATGAAGCATCTATCCAGATTATTGCAAATATCTGGGCCAAAATACAGCATGTATAATAGAGTTCAATCCAAGCAATGTTGTGTTTTCAGCAAAGCGCCAGCTTTTTTTCGGTCTTTTGACAATAGTTATTTGAATTACCTAAACATAAATTTCAAAAATGCCTTCCATTTTCATATGTTTGCTGCGCTATATTTTGAATATGAGAATTGATAGACATATTCGGTATAATACATAAAAATTTTTATTACGCCCACTAAAATCTTCTAAAAATATGTGGAACTTAAAGTTCCTTCTTATAATCCTTTATTTAAATATATATTTGTTAGCTCAAAATAAAGATTTTAAGTAATGTTTAAAGCTAAATGTTTTGTTTTTTTTGTACTTTTAAAATCATACATTAGTAATATTAGTAATAAAAAAGGCAAGAACAAATCATGGCCTTTTTCATTCAAAATAATGGCACTGCAAAGGTTTAGACCAGATTTAGTTTTGTGCCTTGTAGTGGTAACATGCATTACTGTAACTGCATTACTGGGGTGGGAACATCCTTATCCATGAAGCACAGGCCCAATAAATAAATTATGAAAACACTCAGGCTTAAAAGCAAAAACAGCTATAGGGTCTTTCATATGAAATTGGCACTGGGCTTTAAGCTTCAAAGAAGTTTTTACAACAATGTGCAAGTATGTAAAAGTGCATCCCACCAGCACTGTGACATCTGTGATCTCCCTTCTTTTATTTGCCTTGCCTTTTTCTAGGTTCAGGAGTTTGCAACCAGCTTTATTTGACAGGTCAGCCTAAAGTTATTCCTGTGCATGGTAATGCAGGTTATCTCACCCTGGCAGCTGGTCATTTCACCTATTTTACAGATGCCAGGGTTGTACACTAAGTTGTGCAGGTGACTAAAGGTGACTAATGGTGCAAAATTAAAAAAAAAAAAAAAAAAAAAAAAGATAGCAGGTAGAAAAGACAAGACATCTACTAGCATAAATACCCAATTGTAAGCATTTTTTTTTTCATATCAATTATAGCACTTGCCTGTAGCAGAATAATTAGAATATATTTTTACTGAAAACGTGAAACTCTTCCAGTTAAAAGTAAAAAAGAGAGCTGTTCACAGAATAGATGGATAGAGCAGGAGCCCTATTGGATAGAAGTACTAAGGACTTTGGGTAGAAGGAGTAAAGCAAAATGAAGAAAATATGGGAAACCTTTGAGGGCATGAAGCATCTGAGATGGAAAGGGGGACTCGAGAGGGACACAGTCAAGAGAAGCTTGGAACAGACCCTGGCTGGCTGACATGGGCCCACTGTGAAGCTTTAATAGCCAAAGACTCAAGATCAAGTGCCCAGTTTCCAATGTGATTGCATAATGAGTCCTGTTTTGTGAGGAAACTGGTATATGCTCTTACTAAAACTATGAAAATTTTAATTATAATTAATAATTTTTTATGCACCATTTATTGTTGGGTAACAGCATAAAAAGTACAAAACAAGCTGTAATCCTTGGACTTTACTGAGAGAACTAGACTAACAGTTAGCTATACTAATATATAGCTAAAGATTTTGCTATTAAGCAAAACAGTTACATCCCTTTTCATACCCTTTTTTTTTGCCCATTTCAAGTAAATTGGCTTTCTGTTCTTCCCTTGCTTGGCAACTTCTCCAGGACAAGACCTTATTTACCTTGCTTGTCAGCACAATCCTTTTTAATTAAATCTACATAATCTGTAACTGGCCAATGAGAGGAGTTGATGAATCTACTAGTTAAAGTAAAATTTTTGCTCAGAATTGTGAATGGGAATTTTTTTAACATAATTATTTACAATTGCCTCTTCCTCAAACGTTCATTACCAGACATGCAGAACAAGTGATGCAAAACTATATGCCTGCATGGTCAATATATTGTGTAAACTGATAGTGAACATTTTACTCCTGCTTTCAGATCTAATTTAAAAGTTTAAAAGTTTTATCAATGAGTAAATATTAATATAACAGATTCCTAACACTTCTTGGTATAAGGAAACAGGAGGACCCTTACACATCTAGATTCTACACAAGCAGTTAGTTCTTACCTGGTGTATCCAAATCATGAAGAACATAGATGTGCTTAAAAGGGTCAGAATTTTTGCTTTCCTTGGTACCAAAAAACACCACAGATAACAGGTCACGATCACTGCTGATAATCTTGCTGGTATAAACACTACGAATACACTTAAAAAGGAAAAAAAAATAATAATTCATGCAGTCTAAAAAAATGTACGTGATTTTGTAAAAGCAAATCTGTCTTTATTTCTGTCTTTGTATCCCCTTTCCCTCACAATATGCCTACTACAGAACTCTATGTGAATGGATGAAAAAAAATCAAATACCTAATCTGAGTCAAAATTAAACTTCCACTCCAGATCCTTCAGAAATTATTATTTTCAGAAGGAAAAGTTATGAGTTGCAGCCTCTATGTTTCTCTATTGACAGCCTGCATTAAAAAAACCTTGGTGGTAATACATTTTTGTGCAGTAATAAAGTTATGAAGATAAAAAATAATCATATTACCTGTAATGCAATTTCAAAAGGAGGTAGGTCATCATCACTTAGACTATCGAACATTGACTTTGATGGATCAACCAAGAAAATGATGCTGTCTCTGCCAGCAAATCGAAACTCTAAATCATGTGGAACAAAAGAAAAGGTAAGCAAGCAGAGACACTTTAAACAAACATTTATATATATTTATTATTATAATTTATGCAAATGGTTGAAAACTGTGAGTATTGTAATCTACTGAGGGTAAAGCAGGATATAGTTAGAACCTCAGCAAGGTTCCTATTAACATTTGTTTTCCTCCTTACTTCCTGTCAAGTCAGGAAGTGAAATGTCTTCAATTACAACACAGACAACAACAACTTTACAACACAGTGGTTGATAGTAATCATTTCTTAATTTTCCAGATTATTCATAAATGTTTTCCACTCTCACATCATCAACAGTTTATGTAGAACAGGAAATCCCAATTGCATCAGCTGTTAATACAGCTCGTAACACTACAAAATCATACAGATATATTTTTTTCACATATACAGTACATGTAGTGCTGCTAGGAACCAGAATTTTTTTTTTAATATTCTCCTAAATATGCTATATGAGACTAGCATAGAGTATTTTCAAGTATAAAACAAAATTAACTACAATTGCCCAAGAGTTGTTTGACGAGAACAAAAATCGATTAACAATATATTTATTTCCTCTTCATAGTTATTTTCATTTTTTAATAAATTTTACATTTTAGAATTTTCATGTAAGTAATAGTGTCACTGTGTATTCAGGGAAAAATGAAAGTGTCTATTCAAATAAGCAAGTTCAGCATTTTGCCTAAAACTGGGCATTAGGCTAAGATCTATGTGTGAGACCATTTAAAAAAAAACAAGCAAAGTTTTGTACTTAATTGTATTCAACAGATGTATACAGGGTTTATTCATCAGCTTTCTCCTCTCACGGTTTGGCTATATTTAATTATATTTAAAGCATTTATTTTCAAACAAAATGCAATTAATGAATTTTACCACCAGGCTCTGCGTCTCCATCTTCCTGTCCATCATCCTCTTCACCCTCCTCATGATGATAGAAGGAACCCCATTGAGCCATGGCTTCAGGTATTTCTAAGCACAAATAACAACATATCAATCATAAATATCCAGTTGCTCCTTGCTTTGGATTGGCCACTAAACGTAAAGCTCTATAGCTAAATACTGCACTGTCTGTCGGCAAACTCCGACCTTTAGGTCAGATATGGCCTAGCCGGTAGTTTGTGGATCGGCCAGGGAGCATTAGGAAATACCGGAGCCACCAGAGCTACAGTGCCGCCCCCTTGCAGTTGCTCCCCTATTTACCGCGGCTGGCGTTGATACTTCCGATGCCGCGGTAAATAGGGAAAGCTTCCTGAAGGTAAATTTTTTGGATTGCGGAGGAGAGGAATTTCACTTCAGGGGGCGTTACCTGGTGGTGGGCGGAGCCATTAGGGTGGGTTCAGACTAGTGTGCTCCCACCCACCCCATAAAAACTTTGCCGACCCCTGACCTAGGCGATCAAGCATCAAAGGGGATGGTGCTGCACTTTTTTTTTTTTAAGTGTTGCACTTAAAAAATACACAAAAAAAACTAAATTTTACTTTAAAAAAAAAGTTGTCTACCATTTTATGTAAAGTAAAATTTCTGAGTTTAGGTATGCTTTAGGTCCTAGATTGTAAGCTCTTTGGAGCAGGGTCCTCTCCTCCTGTGTCACTGTCTGTATATGTCTGTCATTTGCAACCCCAATTTAATGTACAGCGCTGCATAATATGTTGGCGCTATATGAATCCTGTTTATTAATAATAATATAAATGTCTTAATCACCATGGCAATCAAGACTTAAAGGGGCAGTGCTGCACTCTTTTAGGCAGGCTTTTAACAAAAATAAAAACAAAAATAGAGGTTTGTCTATCCTTGTATGTATAGTAAACAAGTTGAGTATAGGTTAATTACTTTCTGAAATATACCCTGGTCTGGCTGCAGCCTTTGTTACGGGGTATTGAGCACACTAGGACATATAACACACTTACAAATTGCGCTCCACTTTCCTGAATCTCACTTCCTGATTTACGCGCCCTATGTCATCATAATGCGCCCATGTGTCGGTGGGCGTGGTATAATGTGTCAGCAGGTTTGTATTTCCTACACTCCTGCGTTCTCTTCAGCAATGACAAGGCAAATCGGCGTGTCTTCTTCCATGTTGGGATTGTTGTCCTGTGCATGAGCGTGGGTAGGAAGTCAGCTGTGCGTGTGATTGGCCAGGATCACCGCAGTGGGCGTGTCGCTAATAGTGAGCTCTGTCACCGTTACCGGGTTGTCATTCGGTGATCTTTGTGACAGAAGACTTCCATCATGGAAAGTGCTCAGGGTTCTCACAACGTCCGGCTCTATGTGTACGACCTGTCCCGCGGCTTAGCTCGGCGCCTCAGCCCTGTCATGCTCGGTAAACGTAATTTCATTGAATTGTGTGCTGGTAATAATATGAAAGCAGAGTGACGGGTTCTATTGCTTTTTAGTATTGTGAATGGTGCAGTCACCGGGTGACACTAGACTGCTTCTCTTAGAGGACTTTGTAGTCTCCATACTGCCATCTACAGGTATAATGGAGATTTTATTTATATCATTTTGTTTTTTAACCTAAGGTCATAGGAAGTAATTTATTTTTTTTGTCAAAAATAAAATAAAAATGGGAACTTAAGAAAAAAAACGAGTTTTCCATGGATTTGTGTAACAGCCAAGCAATACGAATTTTCGTTTATGATGTAACTATGGCATAGAGCTGTAGATGACCGCACTTTATAAGATTGTGTGATCCCTGCGCTCTCCTGTGTTGCTGGCGCTTTAGTCTTCTTTTTCATTTCATGTGTTCAGCCTCTTGGCCAGGCTAGGATCAGATTACTCTCTGCGTATGCTTTACTTATTCCCTGAGTCATTTTCCTGTACGCTGAGCATGAGCAGCCCAATAAAGAGCGAATGTGCTGCCAGCCAGGTAAGGGACGTTATTAGGAAAAAAAGTCTTCCCTTGTCCTTTTTGTCATGAAAACAACCTCTCAGTACTTTTTACATTTTTTCTACTATCGTTTAACTTTGATTTAATCCCTTTGCATACACAATATTATGTAATTGTCCAAAAAGCCTGTCACATTATCAACCAATGACTTACCTAAGTGCAGGTATTCCCCGGGTTACATACGAGACAGGGACTGTAGGTTTGTTCTTAAGTTGAATTTGTATGTAAGTCAGAACAGGTACATTATTTTAATACATGCAATTAGGACAGATGTTTGTCCCAACATATTATTAGGCGTGGTGTCAGTTACTGTATAAAATCTTCACTGTGAGCTAATCACAAACAAAAGAAAAAAAAAACTTTATGGAGCATAGACATTTATTAACTTCTGGACCAAGCTGTGCTTTGATATGCAAAAAGAAACAACTACAGAGTTTGTCTTGGTCATTAAAGAGTTACAAGAGGCTGCAGAAAGAGCTCACCCCCCTAAGATCACCCACAACCTCATCTGTGTTTAGTAAAAGATTTCTTCTGCAAGTCATGCAAACCGGCTCCCTCCACCATCAAGCCTCCGTCCTGCACACAGCAAGCAGGGAAGCCCCGTTCGTATCTAGGAATGTCTCTATGTTAGATGTTCTTAACCCGGGGACTACCTTTATAGCAAAAGGCAGTGTATGGCAACAATGGACAGAGCAATGGTGAGGCATGTGTACCCCGCATTGCTGGAGAAGGCCAAACCATAATACGTATGCTTCGTACATGTGACGGATGATACATATGTCACAGGGTTTTGCCTGGTCATTCACTGAACAATACTTGCTTGCCCTACCACATGTATTGGATTTCCTGCCAGCATATAAATCCAGTAAAGATATACTAGTCAGTGGGAGAAACCACTGTAGTAGTAGATAGTCACACACCTGGAAATATAAAATGTTTTTCATGGTGGTGGTGCAGAGGAAGTGCCGGGCGCTGCCATCTTCTACCTTCACTTCCTGTCTTCTTGCTCCATCATCCGATCTCCCACTGCGCAGGTGTGAGATTGGGTGACATATCCGCTGTGAAGGGGGAATAAAAATCCGATCTCACTGCCCTTGGTGGAAAAATGCCCCCTCTGCACATGCCCAAGATCAGGGAATGCTCAGAATTAGCATCTAGAGCCTCGCGGGATGTGTGATGTAAGTATCCTGGCAGGCTCTGCGCTCCCATTAAGTCTTGAAAAAAAAACATTTTTACTTTATTTATAAAGGTCGTCTTCCCTTCTATATAAAGTAAAAATGTTGAGTTTAGGTACGCTTTTACAGCAATATGAAAATTCAGATGTATTTAACCACTAATAAAACCACAACTTTAAAAACCTTTTCTTCATTTTACATATATATAGGAATGAATATTTATTGTAAAATACTGGCACATATGAATCATTGATGTAACTGTTTAAAGAAAAGTACTTCTGGCCTATTCCATATAGAGGAAATGCAGCCTGCAGGACCATAGCTGCCAGTCAGAATTTACTTCACCGCTGTGAGAACGGCACACAATGGGTTTTGATTGTTAGCTATGTGTACTGCACTTTGTATGTGAAGCTTTACTGCTTATTCTCTTTTATTGAATGAGCCTGCTGTTGTGCTGGGGACAGATCAATGTTTATGTTCTTAATCTACTTTAAAAAAGAAAAGTACAACAGTATTGGTGAAAAAAAGTATAATCTTTATTCTTTGAAATTAAAGACTTTTCTTTTTTGGATATTTGATTCTTTTTGTTTTTGTTTCCCCAGGTAAGCAGCTAGAAGGAATTTGGTAAGCATTTGCTTATATATTTATTTTTGCTTATATTTAACAGGCAATCATGTGTCGTTAATGTTTTATTTAAATGAAACCACCAGTAATTAGATTATTTTGGATCAACTTTCATTTACAATGTTTTATCATATGAAATACATTCCATAACATCTGTTTTCATATGTGCAGTGATCTTTCAGTTCACACTGTGCCAAGACAAGCCATCTAACTTTTTATCCCCAGCCATACTTTAACTCAAATTTGTTGACTGTAACACAACTTGACATGTACTTCTAGTCACACGCTAACTGCTTCCAATTTTTCCATATATTAAAATGTAGAGCCAAAGAAGGCAAAAATATAGGGGGCAATTTAAAAGCAGTGAATCACATTCACTGAAACATTCCCTGGTGGAAAATCACTTACTACCATTGAAACATGCAGAGCTGGTATATTTTCCACCAGGGAATGTTTTGGTGAATGTTAGACTCACTGCTTTATAAATAAATAAAGACCCCATAGGGTACCGATCTTATTATCCAATATTTATATTACACAGCAATGTGCAAAGTCCATAATCATGTAACTACTCTTCCCTGAAAGGGGCTCACAATCTAATGTCCCTACCACAAGTCATATGTCATTAACACAGTCTAAGTCAATTTGGGGGTAAGCCAACTAACCTATCTTTTTTTTTTTAATGTGGGAATAAACAGGAATACCCGTAGGACCAACACAAACATGAAAGAACCTGCAAACTCCATGCAGATAGTGTCCTGGCCTGGTTATTATTTGAATTTAGCATCACTGTACATTAAATAGGGGTTGCAAGTGACAGATACAGACAGTAACACAGGAGGAGGGGAGGTCCCTGCCTTGAAGAGCTTACAATCTAGGAGGTGGGGGGAGTATTACACAATAGGAGGGGGGATATAGAATGGTTGGAAGTAGTGAAGGTTCTTAGTGAAGAAGTGAAAGAGACAGAAGAAGTAGGAGCAAGCTAAATAGCACAAGGAAGACCATTCCAGAGAGTTGGGGCAGCTCTAGAAAGTCTTGTAGTCGTACGTGTGATGAGGTTATGAGTAAGGAAATCAGTAGTAGGTCATTGGAGGAGCAAAGAGAGCTGATGGGGGGTATTTTTCTATCAGCTCAGAAATGTAAGTGGGGCAAGAACTTTGGAAGGATTTGGAGGCAAAGCACAGGAGTTTGAATTTTATTCTAAAGTGAAATGGAAGCCAATAAAGTGAACTACAAAGAGATGCAGCAGAAGAGGAGCGGTGGGAAGGATGGGTGAGTTGGGCTGCAGCATTCATAATAGATTGTAGAGGGGAGAGTCGGGTTAGTGGAATACCAGAGAGGAAGAGGTTACAGTAGTCCAGACAAGAGATGATAAGATTGTGTACAAAGGAGTCCTATTCTCCTAGTCCTTTTTTTTTTACACAGAACTAAAGGATTGGCTAGTGAGCCGCATCAATCTGTAAAAGATGTTTCCCCACATGGCTTGGTTCTTTACAACAGGTGAATCCAATTCTGGTTTCTAGTATTTAGCATGGAGAGACATTCTCAATTGTCAACATTGCACACAAACACATTTTATTGAACAATGGCTCCTTACCACAGAGCTTAAACAGATCTACTTATATCATTCAGATCTTTGATCAGGTGTGAGATTTTCAGTAAACACAGAACTTGACAGACTCAGTGCACTCCTGTCTACAATACAAGACACACCTGAACAGATCCTGTTGTATGTATGCACACAGCGCTCCTTTAAGGAAAAGATTTATTCACACATTGGGCCTGATTTAATAATGCTCTCCAAGGCGGGAGAGAATACACTATCATCAAGTAACTGAGTGATCCAGCAAACCTGGAATGGATTTGGTCCAGGATTGAAAACATTTACTAACAAACAGCAAATGACTTTTCAGAAATCCAATCCAGGTTTTCTGGGCTACCCACCTTCACAGCTGAAAGTGTATTCTCTCCAGGTTTGATGAGCTTTAATAAATCAGGCCCATTGTGACTCCGGCTCCGCTGACAAGAATCCTGTGGCATATTATTATTATTATTATTATTATTATTATTAATAAACAGGATTTATATAGCGCCAACATATTACGCAGCGCTGTACATTAAATAGGGAATATAAATAAAAGATTTAAAGCTTTCATTGAGGTGTCTTACCAGCATACCATATTCCAGGATTCACATTATGATCCAAACATATAGAGAGGAACTTTGGGCTTTCTATTATTTTAAAACTAAACTCTAGACCAGTTTTCAACCTTTTACCATAGGAAAAACCTTAAAACCCCTTTCTATAATTACTATATCCACAGCTCTCTGTACATTGACATGGTGGTTAGTTGGAAGAATATCACCCTTACAGATAGACAAAAACATCATTGGTGTCACCTAAACTGACCTAAAAAGCACAAATTGTTTATTGCTCAAGGAACCCCTAGCAAACCTTGGAGGAAACCCTTATATGAAATTCAAAAATTATTTAGCTGTGTAACCAGGTCTGGTAATACATTATTTGGAGTTTAAAAGGAAGCAGCAGCGCCAGAAATCAATCAGTGCTGACAGAAACTTTTTTTTGTTTGTTTACCGTGTTAATTACTATGCATTTTATCTTGTTTTTGGCTGGCATTGTGCTTTAGGCAAAGAGCTATAAGTATGACAACACTGAGCAATATCACTATATTAAAACAACAGTAATTCTCCACCTCTTATGAGCTAACACAGACGAATTCATGAAGATGATGGAATAACCGTAACTTTTTTGTTTTGGGAGAATGAGTCCCAACTTTTCCAGTACAGTTTCTTGATTGTCTGGTGAAATCACAGGTCCTTCCTCTACTTTCTTGTGGGCTTTGGACCCCAGAGAGTCTGATAACCCTTGGCTTTTATGAAAATGGAAGAATGATACTGACTTTCATTCTGCAGGAAGAGAAGCAAATCTAGAGACAGCTCTGTGGGCTACAGAGTACAACTTGGGCACTTTTTTCCCTGTGGGCAGGGGAGGGGATTAAAAAGAATATTATAATTCTGCTTAAAAATCAATTTTGCTCTCAGGTGAACTTTTTTAAACTTAACATCACCCATTTGCTAAATAAGTTTAAATTATTAATTAAATATTTGTTATTTTTGTTATGTTATATATTTGTTTTTGTTTTTTTATTAACATTACTAATATATTAGTTATATATATGTACAGCACAGTTAATCAATTATTAAATATCAGTTAGCCTGTGAATTAATATTTAATTGCTAGCTATGTAAAAATACCCTTTGCAATCCTTACAAAATATCGTTTCCTTTAACAAAATTAAAGCACTACTGTTTTAATATGTATGGTACTTCTTTCCTTTAATGTAACAATAATCAAAATTGTATTTATATATATATATATTTATAATATTACACATACCAGTTGAAAATCTATTTGTCTCAATTAATGTACCTTTTCAGTGCTAACATGTTTGTTTCCTTTTCCTTTACATTTCAGGCATACATCTATTATTGTATTTAATGAAGAGTTCTTCTATGGGGGAGGTGGCATCACAAGCTGTCCACCGGTAATACCATGAATTTATGCTATTTGGTTACTGTTTTGTGGGGAAAAAAATAATTCAGAGAGCCTAAAAATGTTTTTCCTATACTTTTTGTTTAGTTTAGTTTTTTTTTTAATACAGTGCTACATACATGATACAATTATATTTGCCAAGGATCATTAAAACTTTTAAAGTTTAGTCTTACACTATTTTGTCTTAGGAAAACAACCTCAGTAAAATGTTGCCTGTCCACTGCTGCTTTGCAGTAGAGGAATGTTCTCTGTGTTGAAGCATTTCTCCCTCTGCAGAGGTCCTAATAGAGCTAGAATTCAATCAACAAGAAAGGTAAAAAAGGATCAAAGGATGATGTTTAGTTTTGACTGAAGAAAACTGTTTCACAAATCTACACATATTGTCATTTGAACACCATTAGTCTTTTCTACTAAATTGCAGATCCTACAACATTTAAAATGCAAGCATACAGCTTTACAACTAATGTCGATAAAAGCCGATGGACAGTATTTGTGGGGGATTACACAAAGTAACCAGTGATATAAAATTGAAATGTTCTTTCTTTATTCTAGGGGGGCACACTGCTGGGTCAACCAGACACTGTGGTTGATCTGGGCAACACTGAGGTGACTGAAGATATCTTCATGGAGTACCTGTCCTCACTGGGGGAATCTGGTTTCAGGTAGGACAGAGTAGTGTATTTTAAATTAATGAGTGATAAAATAATATCCTAAAATTCAATGTACCAATATTTTACCTGATCTGCCTCTTCCTTCTGCCCAGCTACAGAGTTTAGAAACTTATTGCTAAGTTTCCTAGTGTGTGTCGTTGAAGGAGTAACCTTTCTTTTCATAAAAATTTACATCCTGAACACACACATAGAATGTATGCCATTGTTTACATGTACAATCTCTGAACTCGGTTTGAACTATTTTAAAGAAGGTGTGATAGGGAACATGGAAAATATGTGTCCCTTCTTCAATAAAATAAGATTACCTGCCTGTTGGCAATTTGTTTTAAGTATGTTCTCCTCCCTCCATCTTTGGCACTGCATCATCACCCAGGCTTCTTCCATGTTCAGGTCTTCAGTCATCTTGATTGGTCAGGCCACAATGACAACTTACTCACCTTTACCTATTTTTCCAGTAATTTTCACCAGTCTTTGACCTCCACAAAGCGTCTTACACTGCCTTGCATGCATTACATTGAGGTCACACTTTCAAGTGCCACTGAATTAACTCCCAAATGTGTACTTTTGCAGGACCGTTTGAAGAGAGTACGTGTCCACTAGCAAGATGCTTCCGTCAGTTTTAATTTTTTTCCAGTCGTAGTTACAGTTTTGCTACAAACAGAAAAGGCTTATCAAAGTTTTAGCTTTCCCCTACTTCATTTTAGAAAGTGTTATTTTACGGTTTCCATTCAGGAGTTTTCTCTCAAGACAGGATATGAAGGAAATCTAACCAATTTGGTCCTATGACTTTTCCTACTTTAAAATACATTTAAATTTGTCTGGAGATATATTTTGATCACACCAATTTGTACTAAAAATCATAAATGGTTTCCACAACCTCCTTGGCTTTTACCTTGTATGTGTAAATTGCAGCAGATACTGGATCCTCCAGGCCTGACAATGTTTACATTCAGATCTTTGGCCGTGGGTCCATGCTGCATCTGAGGTCTGTTGGGGAGGGAACCTATATTGAGAGGTGGAGAACCTTTATACCAATGTTTCTCAACAAGAGTTGTATAGAACCTGAAGGTTCCTCCAGAAGTTGTTAGGGGTTCCTTGAGCAATGAGGAAATTGTGCCTCTCAGGTAAGTTTACCCAATGATCATTTTCGGCTTTCTATAAAGGTGGCATTGATCCCAACAGCCAGCAATGAAAAGGACATTTATGCCACTGACCACCACACTAATATACTGTGAGCCATGATATAGTAATTATAGCAGGGGTGTCCTGAGACCTCAAAATTATTTAGGGTTTCCCCATGTTTTTAGGTCGGGAAATACTGCTTTACACTGAAAAGGTTTATAAAAACACACACACATACATTTCTAAAATATGACTTGTTACGTTTGAAACCCTGGTAAAGTGTTGATGCCTTACCAGGGCACTAATCCCCACTGTAACTCTGTATCCTTCACACATAGACAGACCCCTTCTCATTTCAGCAAGTTACACCATTTATTCACTTAGATGCCACCCCCCTGACCCCCCCCCCGGGTATGCAAAGAATGGAGTCTGTGTTGACAGGAGTTGATGGAGAATTAGGAACCCACAAAACCGTCCATAGGACATGCAAATTGTAGGATGGAGCTAAAGATTGTACATTAGAGTCAGCCAGTCATACAATGTATCAGGGGATTAGGGTGTTCAAGGTCAAGGCAAGGGTCGGTCCAGGTAACGGGCAAATTGAGGTCAGACGGAGCAGGGTTAGCAACAAGTAGAAAATGGATAATCACATTTTTGGCAGGTTTAGAACTAAACTCTAACACAAGAATATTTTTTAGCCTAACCAGAGGCTCAGAAAAGTGTCAGGAAGGACCAGACCCCAGAGTCTGCATGTGCTCTTGCCAGAGAACAATTTAGCCACATGCATACCTGCACGGACAAAGCAGAGCACTGGATAACTGGGCTGCAGAGGGAAGATGACTGTTTGTGAGCAGCTGGGCATAGGTACAGTAACTCTGCTGACATTCTGATAATTGCATATGGCACATGCAATAAATGTTCTCAGTATATAGTGCATCAAATCATTTTGGCACCCTTAAGTCAGTGCTTGTCAAATTTTTTCTTTCCACAGTGGGGAGTCCTACAACTTATTTGATCACAACTGCAATACCTTCTCTAATGAAGTTGCTCAGTTCTTAACGGGGAGGAAAATCCCTTCCTACATAACAGAACTACCGTCTGAGGTCCTTTCAACGTAAGTGATTTTCTTTTTCTCAGTATATAAAGACAGACATTAACCACTTGGGAATCCTCAATGGCTCATTGTTTTTGTGGGTCCCTGCTGACACCAGTGCTAGAACTGCTCACAATTTGGTAGTGAATATCCTGTGCTAAGCCAAGGAGCTGAAACAACCAGCCTTTGATCTTGCTACAAGCCTACCTTAGGAGCTCTTGTACCATACACTTACAAGTGATCTCACAGCACATCCTCCCAGTATGGACAGAGCTGTTCCTGCTTGTCCTTACAGCAGTAGTTTACGGCCGCCTGCAACTAGTATTGGATAACTATTGGAAAATATCTGTTTCTGAACATCTGCACGGGAGGGATCAGTAACATTACAGCGTTCCGAAATATGTTGGCGCTATATAAATTCTGTTTAATAAATAATAATGATAATAATATTAATATTAAAGCCCATTAGCTGATGATTTTACTGGCATTGCAGAAATAAATAGATTTGTTATGAACATTTTTCCTATCACCTACAAAAAAAAGATTCCCTCCCAAATTTAATCCCCAAGCCAAAAGAATGATGCTGGTTGATCTGGATAACGTGTTTAATGCATATACATCAAATATTCACTTTAATAGGTGGAAGATCAGAAGCGTCAAAAAAGCGTTATAGTAAGCATATTAAAGTCTTATTATTGTGCTATTTTGTGCCCTTGTCATTAGACTTAGGGCTGTATTTAAAAATTATTACCTTGTGCATTCGTCTAAAATTCACTGATAGATCAAATCCCTCTACACTTCTCGTTTCAGTTCCTAATAATACAATTACTTGTTCTGCCACCTGGTGGACATAATCAAAAGTGCACAGTTGTCACAATAGTAAAGGAATAGGAAATAAACGAATATTAAGAATGAATTTAGAGCGAATAGACAGGAATCATTTATAAATAGAACCCCTAAAGTGGGACTAAGGTAAAAACAAAAAAGTCACCTACCTTTACTTTCACAGATCCCTCTGAGACTGTCTTCCATACAGTCCCGCGTCCTGGTTTCTTGCTTCGTCCCAGTGAAAGCAGTGGGCTCCGCCATCTTTTTCGTTCTTCTACTGGTTATATAATCCGATCTTGCACTGCGCTTGCGTGAGATCGACACCTTTTTTTTCAATGATAGAAAGGCACCCTGTGTGCATGCCCAGTCCTTGGGCATGTGCAGAAGGAGCAGCCTAAAGTCTCCTGGGATTTGTGACGTATGTTCTCATTCAGTCTTTACAGCCATGACTGAGGGGAGGGGCTTAGCATTTAATGAAAAGAAAAAAAAACAATTTTTTACTGTAAATAGAAGGCTTTTCTATCTTTCTATATAAAGTAAGAATTGTGGTGATCGGCCCACTTTAATGTTAGTGCAATGCTAACAACGAAAACCCCCCTACAGTAAACCATAAGCGTCGGCTTTGAGGTTTACATTTCCCTGTGTTACAAAGGTTGCACTTTTGATGATAACATTTTAATTAGAAAACTTTATTAGTTTTGGGTTAAATATGACAATGCACAATGTTGTGTTGGAAAAAATACAGAAACATTTTTCTTTTTTTACATTAGGAAAAAACAATAATTGTATTAAGAATTAGGGCTGGGTCTACATGGACGTTTTGTAAAAAGGCATGTAAACGTTTCTACTGCATTTATAAGCGTTTTTATGCACTTTTTTAACGTTTTAAAACTTTTTTTAACTGCTGGAAAACGCTGAAAAACCTCTATGCCGTGTTCTACAAGCGTTTTAGCACTTGGTAGAAATGCAAATTGTAACCCTGGGAAGTGATTTCTGCAAGTACAGGAAGTACATACATCGCTGCATACATGTGATAATGTGATCATGCAAGAGTACAGTGACAAATGTAACAGTATACACAGAATAGAGTCAAAAGAGTGCAAAGTGAAGCACAATTAAAGACAATGACTACACACAAGTGATAAAGAATGACATCATTTGCAAGTGTGAAAAGCACCAAAAGGAAACACAATGGCAGACAATCTTCACACGTGCCAGGCATAGGTGTTAATTTTTAACAGCATAGTACATGTAATTATTCATGCATGACACATAGAATAGTGACACAGGACATTGTTAAAACATTTGTAAAAAGCCTCCATTGAAATCAATAGAAGCTTTTTTATTGACAATTTCTAGCATGCATAAACGTAGGAAAACGCTCCCATTAAAATTAATGGACGCGTTTTCCCGCAATTTACCAGCGTTTTAATTTTTTAAACGTTTAAAATAAAGCTCAAAAACATGCCTGAAGGAAACGTCCTGGTGTAGATTAGCCCATTGGAATGCATGGGGACTTCAAACATGGGCTTTAAAAGCCTCAGGTTAAACGCTGGGGAAACAGTCCGTGTAGACTAAGCCTAAGACAATTAAAATGTGTATAACCAGAATATTGCTAAAATGAAACTGGTTGCAACTGGTTAAAAAAAAGGTTACAATTTACAAACAAAGTGGTTTTATAATGACAAAATCTATGGTAAAAAATCAAACCCATAGCATCTCTATATCTATTACAAATAATACTCCTAGAGATTTCTGAACATAGCCAATATTGTATAGTTTGCAGTAAGCACCTTCCTATATTGAATAAACTGGAAACTTCAAACATGAAGTTTCCAAACAGAGCAGCAAGACGACAGTAGTGAAAGATCCCGGCACACTGTGTACTTGTTTGGATGACACAGACTGCTCTATTACCAGCAGACAAGGTGCGCTGTCATCACTGATTGAGGCTGTCTGGCTTTCCAGCTCCAGAGAAGGCCATGACGCACACATTAGGTACACAGAGAAGGTCATGCCTTGACACACAAACACAGCAGCACTCTAGCACCTGCACTGGTGACACAGAATCACAGTACCAGCAATATATTTTATTTTTGGAATCCATTGTGTAGCTTCTGTCCACTCTTTACAGAGAACTGTATATACATAATGCCTGTGGCTACAATTTAAGCTTCATTCAAAATGTCTTTATTTGTAGCTCCTTCATTGTGCTATATAAGTGCTAAAGCTACGGGTATAAACACCATATCTGTGACAATGCAACAAATAACGGGCATTTAGTTTTATAGCCATGTAGCTGCTCTGCTACCCTCCAGTGTTCAGTCATAAACGGTGAAAACCTTGTTGGGAACAGTCCAAGTAATCCACACAAACAAATCAAAACATGTCCATAAATTAGGTTGTGTAATAAAGTGGAACGGCACAGTGAATAAGTATTATACACATGAAAAAAGGAGGTACAAAAAGGCTTTGAAAGACAAGAAACCTGATGAAATCTGTCAGTATTTAGAAAGCAATCCTGTCCCCTATCAGTGCAAATTTAATATAGGTTTAGTTTAATTTCAAGCATCCCATGATAGGTAAAAGCAAAGAGCCCTCTCAAGACCTTTGCAACTATATTGTTGCAAAACATACTGGTGGCATTGGTTACATTTCTAAGCTTCTGAATGTTTCAAAGAGCCGTGTTTGGGGATATTATTGCACACCCCATGTTTGGAAGAGTAATAACATTGTACATCACCTAAAAAACATCATACCAACAGTGAATTTTGGAGAAGGGAATTTCATGGTGTGGGGCTGTTGTTTAGCATGTAGTACTGGCGGACTTAATATAATTGAAGGAAGGATGAAAGGAGAAATGTACTAGGACATTCTAGATAAGAACCTGCTGACATCTATTAGGATGCTGAAGATGAAACGGGTGGACATTTCAGCAAAATAATGATCCCAAACACACAGCCAAGAAAATACTCAATTGGTTTCAAAGAAAGAAAATAAAGCTGTTAGAATGGCCCAGTCAATCACCCCGCTTGAATTCAATCGAAAAACTATAGAAAGTTCATTAAAGAGGCTCCCGGAACCTTCATTATGGTTTGTGTGGAAGAATTGGCCAAAATCACACCTGAGCAATGCCTGCGACTATACAGGAGACATATTGAAGCTGTCATTACCAACAAAGGCTTTTCTGATACGTATTAAATACATTTCATTATGAGCGTTCAATCCCTGGTAACTTTATTACACATAACTTTATTAATTAATAGACTTGTTTTGATTTCGTTCTATGTGTAGATTGGGTAGCACCATTGGAAATATATTTCCAAACGTTAACATGTTCAATACTTATTTCCCCTGCTGTGTGTGAGATATATATATATATATATATATATATATATATATATATATATATATATATATATATATATATATATATATATTAAATATTAAGTGCTTGTTGCTTTATCAGTTCGTAATGTTACTTAAGTCTCTTTTAACTTTCTTTTTTAGACCATTTGGACAAGCACTCCGTCCTGTCTTGGATTCCATTCAAATTCAACCACCTGGGGGAAACAGTTTTAACAGGCAAAATGGTCCAAGTTAACTGAAGCTCATTTTGGCTTGGGCAATGCCCCAATTTTTAACTTATATATATATATTTTTCATCTGTTAGATGCATACATGTTCTTTTTTTTTTCATTCCATTTACCTTTTTGTGCCATTTTTTGAGATGGTTCATAGTTTTTCATACCATAAAGGTTTTTTTTTAACTGACAAAGTGTTCCTTTCCTAAAACCACTCAAGACTTGAAGATGTTCACACCTGTATTTAAATAGACAAGCTGCTATACCAGTTTCACCTGCTGTGTGAACTTTAAAATTGGGTGCTTGAGTGCACTCCTAACTAACTAAGGGAGACACATTAAACAGTTTATAGTGTACAACCACTGTCAATTCCATAAAAAGCTAGAGTATTTTATTTTATATATATATATATATATATATATATACCGTGTTTCCCCGAAAATAAGACACTGTCTTATATTTTTTTTGGCTCCCAAAAACACACTAGGTCTTATTTTCAGGGGATGTCTTATTTTTCCATGAAGAAGACTACTATATATATATATATACACAACCTGCCAAACTACCTGAATAGAATTATGTTTTCCGAATACAATGTTTTGTTTATTTTTTTATAATGTTGAAATCCTATTTTTCTTTCACTAGATGGCAAAATAATAGAAAGAAAGCTATTATTTTTGTATTGGTTATTACACTTTGTTAAATACCTGACTTATAACAGTTATGTGACCTAGTCTCCCATTACATGTGCGGTGTAGGTTCACAAACACACAATGCAGTGACAGTATACCACATGCAAGTATAAAGGTTACCATGGGTAGTGTTCTTAAAAACATTGTGTTTGAACTTTGTACCTTCTTTGATGAGTAATGAAAAGTACTTAAAAACAGTGCTTCAGGCTGTTATTTTCTCAGTATCGAGGTTGTTTTTCTGCAGGTTAACCTTTATCCTATTATTTTGCTCACTGTCTCCGATTTATTGGCCATAACATTTTGTTATTGCCCTATTTTATCTCCCTTCAGGTAGTCAGATCTAAATGGCTACAAATGATGTTATTCCTTAAAGTTAATTGCGGTCTTTAATGACACAATGTTTTCATCATGATTGTGCAACTTTTCATTTACTACAAGCCCATCAATAAATGTATTATTATGTTATTGGAAAGAAGAGTGAACAAATCATTGGTTGCAGAGATTTTTGTCATTCATAGCAGTGTTAATTCTTTCTACACTACCGTCCAATACTTTGACTAAAAAAAGATTTTCATGCATCTAGGCATTTGGCAGTTAAGATGGAGTATTTACTTGGAAAGCCTGAAACACACAAATTGTTTGTGGCCATTTGATTATTGTCAATATACTGTAACTGCTGCAATGCTTAGCCCCAAACATTACAACACCTATTTATACCATATTTGTCAGTTCCCTCTACTCTTTTTATGTCTCTTAAGCATGATCATCAAACTGTGCTATTGTAACAGATCCTTGTGGCACTTCAGTGATTCCTAAAAAACTACTGATTTATTTCTTACTTGCAAAAGGAATAGGGATAGCAATAGCACAGTTTGCAGTATCTGTTGGCAATTTACACAGTTGTTACATTTGTAAAATAAAGGTGCTTTGGCCCCAAAACTGTAGCAAGCATTCAAAAATCATAAATGGCATATGTACTATGCACAAAATGGCCCCTATAGTGTATAGGGGTATATTTAATATAATATAACTGAACCCAAAATAATGTTTGTTAGCTTTAGAAGGATTAGGGAAAGGTTTTTTTATGCCTCACTTTGTCTTCTATTGTTAGTGATCCTTGATGTGAATGTAAGGCAAACCCTCCACCATGATTTTGCCACTACCAGACTACTGATGTCCTATTTTAGGGAAATATTATTCTTGTTGATATTCCCAGACTAACATAAAAGGTTAATTTGATAAGATTTTAAGTAAATAATTTGTCTAATTATAATGGTAACAAATTGTGACTGCAATATCCCAGTCCCTAGAAAACGCACCTCGGGTGTCTATGTAAGATGAGTTTACTACAGTTTGACTACGTATGTGTAGATCATATTTTTTGCGATATGTTTGTGATACTAGCAATATATTAAATTAGAGAGTGGTGTTAGTAGGAGCTTGGAATTAACTCCGCTGATGTCACATCAGTGGAGCAATTAAATAGGAAATATTTACGAAAATGGGACTTTTAAGACATCTTTTACTTAATGGCAGATTTAAATTTAATATGCCAGCAACCCGATGTGTTTCCCAGAAGAATAATAACTCTGCTTCATTATCTCAAATGCAACCCCTGATGAGTTAATATTCTGTGTGTTAAGTTACATTGACTCGCCAACACATGCTGACTGATGGCCTGGAGACAGAGAAAGAAGGAGAAAAACGGACCTTGGTTGATGTCCTGAGTAGCTGTGTTTCTAGCATGTGCCAGATCACAAAAAGTTATTTTTTAGCCTGCTTGAAAAAAAAGCCTGATCTAGGGAAAATGTCCAGCAGCCCTCTGCAGGTATGCCATTGACAAATCCTCCATTTTCATTTCTGCCTTCTCAAAAATCTTCAATGAAATCTGCAACAGGACCATGCCTCTGCTCCGCCTCCTATTGGTATTCTGAGGCCAGATTTTAAGGGTGCAGAGAAGCATAAAAAAAACTAGCTAAATTTCTTAGCAATTTCAAATAAAACTTGTTTGGGGTAAAGAATAGCACTGCAAGTAAGCATTTACAATACTTCATTTAAGTTGGTATCAGAGTCACTTGAAAAATGTGTATTTACTTGTAGTGTTAGCATATGGGTCACACAAGAATTACTTCTCATTTCATTTGCTTGCTCTTCCATATTTCATGGGGCATTTCATATGCAGATTTTTTATTGTATAGGTTGTGTTGTATCCAGTCAGTCTGAGACAGCTGACAGGAAGGAGCACAAGCTCCTGGATCTCAATAAAATGCAGTTTAATGATTTCAGTAATGCAGTTGTAAATATGGTATAAGACCATATATCTGTGGGATGACTCTAATAGCAAATCTTCCCTGGTGCATTCACCAAGTTCAGTAAAGAGTCTAGTATGTTGCAATGTGAAATCACAGAAATGGTTAACAGCAACTGAGCATACATTTGTATATTTTAGGTGTAAACAAATATGTTGCAACCTTCATTCTATTGGCACCTTTAATGTTGATGTTTTGTATGTTTGGCCTTCAAGAAAATAATTGACAATACCTATATTATTTTCTAATGTGTCTGGATTGAAAAGTTGTGTAAGAGCTCCTGGTCTTATTAGGAAAATATGGTGTTCCATATGATATTCATAATGTGTAGTTCCTCAGGATTGCTGGCATTGTTCTAGAACCTGACATATTAAAATACTACTATTACTGTAAGTGGGGTTTATAGCTTCACCCCCATCCTACCTCATTACAGCACTTTTTACAATACTTTAAAATATGAGTACCTGAAAAGTTATGATTATATGTGGATTAAGGCTATTTAGTGGGAGTTAAAAAAAACACAGCTTCACTTAAATGCCATATAGACATTGGATGCACATCAGATTACTGCCACTGGAAACTATGTTTTGTGATGTGGCAGGATAATGAAGGAGCACTGTACACAGAATGCTGTTCTGGTGAAAGAAGAAGGGGAATACTAATGAGTGGCTCCCAATTTTCCCTTTAGTAATGCACTCAGCAAAGGCCATTTTCCCTTGTGATTTGAGAGTATGGTCAAACTCTGCAAAAAGAGCACTTCTTCCCTACAAACCCTAAGAATAAAACTATGCTTTATGCTGCCAGGACACTGGCTTTTCTGTTAAAGCTGTGGCTGAAAACAAAAGACATTGAATACCTTTTTTTTTCATGGTTGAAATGTATTGAACTAAAATGAAAGTGTAGCTGGGCTTTAATTTTATGCTGCCGTCCTAATTGACTGGTAATGTAAAATTTTCGGCTGCTTGAAGATAAAGTGATTAAATCTGCAGAGCCGGCTATAGGGGTAGAAGATGCTTAACACAGACACCCACTCATCACATTTTACAAACTGTACAAAATGTAAGGCAGGGGTCCCCAACGGGGTCGAGAGAAGGGCCCCCCTCAGCCGGGTCGAGATAAGGGCCCCTCTTGGGGGGGTGCACCGGCCAGAGACGCGGACCACTTCCCCTGGAGACATGGCAGGCTCAGTGTTCCTGGACACAACCCCCCCACTCTTCCATCAGGCTCAGACCTGCCATGGGAGAATGGACAGGTTCTGGCATCATGATGTCACTCTGGGGGAAGTTACTTCCCCTTTGAGTGACATGCTCCCTGCACATGCACGGTCTGGAGTGGTCTGCGAGCTCCAAAAGGTTGCGGAGCACTGATGTAAGGTTTTACAGACCACTGCCCTGCCCTTTGAGTCAAGCAATTTATGTTTCGTTTTATGTTACATGATACCTGAATGCTAAATTGCCATGCAAGTCAATTTGTTATACTTCATACAAATGACATACATACATACATAACAGGACACCTTTGCTGTAATTTATTTAATAAGGCAGTTTTGGAGCCCTTAGAACAAAATAAATATCAGTCCTGGTACAAAGTACTTCACTTTAGATGCCACACCATTTTGCACTTTAAATTCTGAAAGAAGTTGTCACAATAATGCAGCTTTTCAGTGTGACAACACAATATACCTCAGTTTGTTTTTGTTTTTTTATCAAGTTGTTTAGATCTTGCTGACTGTGCCCAAATTATTTGTTTACTTTTAGATATTCTTGCATTTTGGAAGTTGAGCATTTGTGATTTTCTACTAAATTTAATTCTAAATTTAAATGTATTACCAAAATGGCAAACAAATACACTTTAATGACCTAACGTTTTATTTAAATGTATTGTTTTTTTTTTTTGCGACCACCATTTTGTGTAAATGCTGCAGTCATTACAAATGTGTTTCAGTCTTCATGTAGAGTTGTTGCCCAACCCGAAATTGAACAAAACAAATTCTAATCAGCTAAATATGTGTTTAGAAACAAAATGGTGGACAGAGTATTTGTTTCATGGCTTAGATGTTATTGCACACTCCATTGAAACTACTTCCTCTCAACTATGAATGCAGTATTTCCTCTCATCTCTGAGTTTAGCCAGTGGAAAGTTTAATCAGAAGTGACCATGGGCCATGCAATGTAAGAAGGCCAATAGATATCTGATTACATTTTCTAAAGAATGTAAAATGCAGAAGGTGCTGGAACTTTACACGGAACTTTAACTTTAGACGGAAAAAAACATGTATGACGTTTTTAAAGCACAATGACTCAGAGGCCACTTGCATGAACAATCGCCCTAATTAGAGGTCCACAGAAAATATTGGTAAAAGAATATAGTGAGCCACACCAAACCATTTATTATGACCATCCGCAATTGTATTGTCTAAAAACAACATTATTTGTTGAGTTATCAGTCCACATTTCTAAGCATCCCAGACTACAGTGGAAACCATGTGTCTCTACGAGGTAGGGCAGGAGGAGGAAACTAAAAGGCATGAGAGGCAGGGGCTATGTAAATAATTGCTCAAACACAATTACACAATAGGTTTCAGAAGTTCTGTTTCAAGGATAATACCTAGAATTTACACCAATAAACATATTTGCTTTAAGAATTTGCTTTGTTTCATTTTGAGTTTAGCTTAGATAAACCCAAATAAAAGTAAAAACAAAAGTCAGAAACCCCAAGATATTGTTGCATAAATTCCAAAGAACTATAAAACTGCGCATGGCTCTGCCCACTGCTCCTCTGGTAAATGTGAATTTTAGGTTGCCTTCTATTTTACAGCTTAACCATACACATTTTATTAGGTTCACTTTCTGTGAGGTTTTAAACCTCATTAGGAAGATTCCCAAAAGTTGGAGGTGCAGTTGTCACCTAGACAGGAAGGCATGTGCAGCATTTAAAGCAGTGTCAAAAGTTCTCTTTCTTCACTCTCCTAAGAGGGTTATTTGGGCTGTGTCACAGATGGATTTAAACCATACTTAGGTATCTGGTATTTATTCAATATGGGATTCTATAACATTATATTTGTCACATTTAATTATTCTGTTTGAAATGTATGTATTAACATTTTTAACTGGATATATAGTTGCTATAAAATTATATTAGCATATGAGTTGTTTCCCGGTACAAACGTACTATTACCCACATTAACTAATAGGTAAATCTATGAATCTGTTGACAACGTTTCCAACATTATATTTATTATTATTGGTCTTTTTTTGGTAATGTAAACTGAAATGTAATCAAGTTTATGTAGGGTGTTCTGCTTTTAACATACAGTGTAATAGAATTTTTCACTTGTATTAACATTCTTCAGTGTAATTTTCCATTAAAATAAAGTTTTTAGTGTGTAATAAAATACGTTGTAATATCTGACGCTCTATGCCTATTTTATTATTACAATGATGTAACAGTTGTCACTATAAACAAGCATGACTTGTTAAAATTAAATAAAAAATTTAAACTGCAACTCTGCAGCCAAGGTTCTGCACAATGCTAAGAGGTAAATTGCAACAGTCCTTTTAAACCCCACATAAATACTGTATGTCATTTTTTTCTTACATTTATTTGTTCTTTTTTTGGTGCCCTAACATGCTGGGGGCTTACAAATGGTCTGAGGAACTGGAGGAACTGTATTTACATTTAGAGGTGCTTATAACACGAATAAATATGTACCTGCTAAAATCTGTTTCTAACTTGACCGTGTGTTACTCGAATCAAATCTTAAGCCTAAAGCCCCAATCACACCTGTGTTAAGGTAGTCCATTCATTTTTAAGTGGCCTTTTAGTGTAAGGCTGCATACACACATCTAATAATTGTAGTTGGAAAGGATCTTCCACAATACTTTCCAATGACAAAAGACTGAAAGATGCATGAAGGAGCACTGTACATACAGTGGTGTTCTGCTCTATGGAGAGAGGAGAACAAATGAGTGGCGCACTCTCTCCCCTTCACTTCTATTAGATCATTCATCGTTCGTGGACCCACGAGGACAGATCCATGAACGACGAGCACTATACACACGCCAGATACGGTACTCGTCTGAAATCAGCCGTGAGGCGATTATTGGACGAGAATCATCTGACTTGTGTACATAGCCTAAGCCTTTAAGTACAACAAACGCAGAGCTACACAACATAATTGCATTGTACTACAATGTTTCTTGGGGGCCATTCCAAGTAAATGCCACTGCACTGGACTACCCATGTGAAATATATTGTGGTAATGCATGGTAAAATAGACAGTACCATAAAAAATAAAACACTGAAAGTAACACTGGTAGTTGTGATTGCAGTAAAAAGGGCCCAAAATTGTTATTGTACCTTAGGTCCAATTTGTCCTTAATCTGGGATAGCTGAGGTAATAATTATTAATCGTAAACAAGTTGTCATGAATTCAACCTCTAATCCTTTTTTTCTTTTGCAGCATTCTTTATGGTATCCTAGCACAGCTGCTGTCTTTGGTGTTCAGTCTACCTGTGTAAGTTACACATATATAGGCCTTATGTAATTACAGACAAAGGCTCCCACCCAACAGGTATGTTTAAAGGTGTGATTCTAAAAGAGATTGTACAGAAACTGCACATTTTTCCAGCTTTAATTAAGCTGAGGCGTGGCAGATCCAGTACTGGGCAATGTTTACTTCTATGTGGCCATTATCGCATTGACTGCATAAAAGAGTTACCATTCAGAATCATTGCTAAGACAGCCTGCCAATGATTGGTATGTACATTACAGTGTGATACAGTAATCTGTGCATTACAGGTAAGGCACCACATGAATGTGAACATGGACTTACCCGCAGGTTGCAGATGTACACAGACAGGGAAGGAGCATATTCTCTTTTCTGTTTTTTTTATGTATCTGTAATTGTACTGGCTGCATCTCCTGTTTGGTGTATGATTCGTTGTCTGGTAAGGTGTGGACTGAGTACAGCCTTCTCTAGGGAGATTGACAATATATCTCCATTTTATTATTTATTCTTAGGTAAATACACTACAGTAAATTACTTTTTAAAGTATACCTAAACACACATGATAGATGAGCTTAGAGGGTCCCCTTCCCCCAGCTGCTCTTTGTTACAGTAAGTACTTTCAGGTAAGGTATGAAGCAAAATTCACACCCTCCTCCTACTGGCTGCTATATGTTACACTCAAAAAAGCATTAAATTGCAACAAAAATATGTAAATAAAAAGGAAAGACATACATGCATTTGGTTTTCTTTTTAAATTATCTTTAATTGATATGTAATGTTTGATCCAGATTTTGGCAGGCTTAGCAAATTAAAATATTGCTCTTAGTTTGGTCCCATAATCTTAAAACCTGTCCCACTTGGAAGGGGAGGGGGGTACAACACAGCTCTGAAGGTTATTTGGGCATGCAAGCTGTTTCATCTAAACACAAATTGATACTATATAAAATAGATTTATGTGGTTTATGCTTGCAGGCAGAACACCTAATGGTGTTTTGGTAAACAAAGTATGCTGTGTATATGTTTTTGTGTGCAGTGCATGATTGTATGTATACAGTAAAATTCATGAACTGGTTCATTTAGCAGGGAATAATGATCTGGTGATTATGTCTAGTTACAGGACCGCCATAAAAAGATATACACCTACTCCCCATTTTACATCTGCAGAAAGTACTGCCTAGCTTCAAACAGCCCATACATCTTCCTCCAAAATATCAATAATATGAGGGGGCACAACATCTACAGTTATAGTCTGAGATGTCAGACGCATTACCTTATAAGAATGTTCACAAACCACATCCATTATCAGGGCTAATCATAATGGTTGAAATTAAACCAATGGATATCATGCTTAATAAATTGGAACTTTAGTCCAAAAAATATATAAACCAGTCTGTGTTCTCTCTAAAAATCATCTCGCAGCTAGCTCAGAAATTTTGAAAGCTTATTGATGGGAAGCCAAATATATCTGTTCTGAATGAAGTGAATGAGAAAAGCAGAATAGCATCTATTCTTGCTAAGCCTCCAGGAATAACAAATGATGAATATGTTTTTAGTACAACAACCAGTGAGAACAGTGCCTACTGCCACATGGAGTAAATGCCTTCCATGGCTCCTGATTGACTGCAGTTACCACAGCATGCACCGGATTATACAGTCCTGTCTGTGGTAGGTGAGACTCACTGTGCTGGCCAGCACCCTCTGCACCCACTTGTCCCTTTAGACCTGTGTGTGTTTACAATTTCTTTATTGCAATATGGATCCCAGGTGTCCCTTGTAGCATGAATCTCTCTTTATTACAGGTGTCCCTTGTAACATCCTTCCCTCTGTATTACAGGTGTCCCTTGTAACATC
>NC_092865.1:42191230-42246080 GCF_032062135.1 Pyxicephalus adspersus | reverse complement strand
TCTCTGTATTACAGGTGTCCCTTGTAACATCCGTCTCTCTGTATTACAGGTGTCCCTTGTATCATCCGTCTCCCTGTATTACAGATGTCTCTAAACCTATGTGTCTCTGTGGAATACCCATTTTTAGAATTGTACCTCCTTCACCCAACTATTTTATGTTAAGTGCATCTCTAGTAACATATTTTGTCCCTCAAAATTTTGTCCCTGTAAAAACTACATGATATTTAGGAAGATTGGCAGATTACCTAAACTCTATTATTGCACTGTAAGATAAAAGTTCTTCAACAGATTTCAAATAATTGCTAAATTGTTCAGGATTGGCCAGCCCAAAGAATTCTGAGCTGACTGTTGAAGCTAAATGTCTAATTAAGAAAGAGCAAATCTTATTGTGGGATCTGTAAATGACATTGGCAGCAGTTGGTGTTGAAGTACATACCATTTATAAAGAGATAAAACAACCTTAAGTGCCATGAAAAAGTTAAATAAAAAAAAAAAAAAAAAAAGAACAAGGCTACAATTCAGCATTGAACATATAGGCAAACACCTTTTAGAACAATGTACTGTGACCTTATTAAACAAAGTTAAGAGTTTGTTGTCTAGAATAACAATATACATATTTGGAAGTTTGAATTTCAGGAGAAGAACTCCATACAAGTTCTTGTGTGGTAAAAGAAATGTTATGATTTGGGGCTACTTTGGTCTGAGCAGTTAGCAGTTATTCGGTCAAGTTCTCAGCTATATTTTGGTGTGCTTGATGAAAAGTTAAACCAGAAATGGTATAATGCAAATTGGTATCTAAGCTTTTTTGAAAAGGCTTGTCCTAAATCATAAAGACAGTTAAGTTTGTAGAAACATAACAGTTACCCTTTCTGCATCCCCCTCCATACGAGATGACAGCAGTTATTGCCCAGTTGGTTATTTAGTAATCTTTCACAATGGATCCCTAAAAGACATCAAGGGACCACTGTACACACATTAGATTTTCACCTAAAACAACGACAACCATTCATTCATTGGGCAATTTCTAGTATGCGTATGTAGTTTTAACCTCCTTGTGTTACAATGAGGTCAGTCAACCAGACAAGATCTATCAGGTTTAAATAGGTTAGAATTGTCAATGGTGGCTAAACAGAGTATCATCCCCATGAATGGTAAAACATATTTGGTATGTGCATATTTAGCTATTTGCCTAAAGTTCAGTCCCATAATAAGCATACAGATGTATTTCCAACAACAAGCTAAATTTAGCAGTTTGAATGTCTTGACAAGTTCCATGCTTTTTGTCACCTAGAAGGGGGTACAGCTATGCTGTATGGAATGCATTCTTAAAAGTAAAAGATGTTTTGTACTCTTCCTGTTCCTATTTCCCTGATGCCCCATGTTGTGGATACCTTAATAAAATTCTTCAACCAGATCTAGCAACCAGTCTGTTGCTAATTTTGTGACAGTACCATATATGTCAACATGCCGGTCATATACAGCTACTGTGAGGCCCTGTTACAGCAACAGTACTAACCAGACACCAGTCCCCCAATCTAACGCCGCAGTCTTCACCTATAGCAAGCCCCAGCACAGCCTCGGGAGACTGGTTGTGATTCCCTGCACATAATTGCTCCTGGGACTTAGTGTGCAAGGGACGGTGCCTGGGGAAGGGCTGGCAGAGGATCAGGAGCCCACAGATAAAGCAGTGATAAGATTCCAGAGACAAGTCCAGAATACAGAGCAAGAGGTCATACACAGGTAATCCGTCCACCAGACAAGGTACACAAGGGCAAGTCAAAAGCAGAGTTGGGGTCATAGGCAAAAGGTCAGTCCAGGCAGCAAAAAAATTCAAAGAATCAGAAACAGGCCAGGTCAGCAACAGTAAATCACATGAATACATGAACCAGTAGCAAGTCAGCATAGTTTAACCCTACAACAGGCACTGCTGGCTGGGAGCAGAGAGGCTATAAAGTCCTAGCAGCCAATGGCATAACTAATCTGCCTCTAAAATCCCCTTCAGCTGTGCACAGCCTCAGAATGTGTGCTGGGGATGCCGATAAAATACATCAGGCTGCATGGCTTAAGGGAAGCAGGGGCTGCTGCTATTTATTTATTTTCCTTGCTGCTGCAATTGACATTGCTGGAAAAAATAGGAGGAATGGGATACCGCGGTGGTGCACAGCAAAGCGTTTCCCAACAGCTACTGGGAATCTATCTGTATCATTCCCAATGATGTGTCACACTTACCTCCTCCTGGTATTGGCAACTCTCTCCTACGCATGCCTCTTATTCGCCTTAAAACACAGCAACGAGTCTCCACTCGTGACACTAATGCTCAGCCCTTCGCTCTGCTGAGCATTTCATATATACCTGTTGATAAAATTAGTCCTTTCCCAAGTCTAGCTCCTGTTTAGACCCCTTGTCGCCCTGTCTGTTGCCTTGTGCTGTTCTAGTGTTTCCCTATGTCTGCGGTGACCCCCTTGTCACTCATGTCTTCTATGATCCCTGTGCCACCTTTTGCTTCCTGTGTTCCCATGTTTTTTTTCAGGAATGTTTCTGTCACTGGAGTCTATTCTCTGGATTACAGGTACTTGACCCATTGGCTTTGTTCCTGACTTCGCTTGTCTGCTGCCTGCCTTGACCTCTGCCTTTCTTGACTATCTTCTGTTTGCTGATTCAGTACTGCACATTGTCCTGCCCATCCTGGTGTGCCAAAGAACAGCAACCTAACAGCCTGCAATGCAACATCCTCACCACTAGAGGCTCTGGGGAAAAACCAAGCTGTTGCTTAGACTCTGTGCCTTGGCCCTTCTTAGGGCTCACACTATCATTGAGCTGCCTATAGCGCACCCTACTGGTTCCTCCTCTCCAAGCGTGATACGGGTATCCCAGTGTTCGAGTGATGTGTTAGTAAACACATGCCATTTTCTAAAAACTAGCCTGTCCCAGCCATGTGAACTGGTAATATGTGGCAGAAGCTGTATATCAATTTATTTTAAAAACATAAAATGTTCATGTGTAAAATACATTTTTTTAACATTTTGTCAGTCTGTTTGTTTATAATGATGATCTAAGCAGGCCAGGTATACAACAATGTTCTAAAATAAATGTAATCTTAATTAGAAAAAAAAATATTTAGGTAAATTAGTCATATACACAAGTTAACCATTGCCAATGAATTTTGCTAACTTTGTCCTGGGCATCTGTGCATTGATGATTTATGATCACAAAAGGGTTATATGATTCTTTTAATCTGGTCATGAGGAAAAATATTGACCTAGATATGCTATTCTCCCTTAAGGCTTGTTTTGTCCTATAAACAAAGTTAATAAGCCTTTGATGGAGTTCACACAGGAGAGGGTGTTTTAGGTACACAGTGAGAGCAACTAAACCTTTTCCCTCTAGCACAAAGAAGATTTAAATTAAAATACTGCCGACCATTTTAGAGTTGGTTTCTATCTATGTACATCCAGTAGCAAGTTTTTAGTAAATTTAAAGGGATTTGTTAAAGCTTTAGTGATCTAAAGGGCTTACACATACAGCAATTTACTTTCAACTCCCCGATCTGTTGCTGCACTCCTAAGGAAATGGTTATTTGCATTTTTTATGTTTTAATTATAATAAAACAAAAATAATATTCTAATAAATTATTTTATTCTAAATGACAATTTTCACTCAGGGCTGATATTGGACGAGAATCTGGTGTATGTACAGCGCTCGCCATCCTGGCGGATCCACTGACGACAGACGAGGAATGATCATAATGCAAGTGAAGGGGAGAGAGCGCATGGGGGTGCCGCTCTGTCGTTCTCCCCCCTCCCCTCTTCATGGAGCAGAACGGTGCTGTATGTACAGAGCTTGTTCATAAATCGTGCAGTCTTTTGTTGTTGGAAAGGATTGTGAAATATCTTTTCCAATGACAATTATTAATATTATTAATAAACAGGATTTAAAAAGCGCCAACCTATTGCGCAGCGCTGTACATTAAATAGGGGTTGCAAGTGTCAGACAGATACAGACAGTGACACTGGAAGAAAGGACCTTGCCCGAAAAGCTTACAATCTAGGAGGTGGGGAAGTAACAAACAATAGGACACAATGAAGACAATTATTGCACATAATTCTATGCCTAACTCATAATATTTATATTAGTAAATTTTATTGTCTATATGTGATATTATTTATAAATATTTCATTACTTATAACTTATGCACCTATAAACACTGTATACAAATATTTATTGCTCCAAGATTAAAAAATGTAAGACAACTATTAAAGAAGGAAAATATGGATTTCTCACACTTTCATATACTCAGCAGGTATGCCTACAAGTAAAATCTGGAACATGTTCTTTCTTACAGTAGTGTTTAGTATGAGAATATTGTGTACACTGTTATCTGGCCTGTATATCACTATGACATCCAGCTGGGACAGTCTGTTCCTCTGCTTAGCTGACGTTCCATCAGATACAGTAAGGGTAAGGTCACAGCTTGCTCCACCATGTGACCTTTAACCTACTTGGCTTCAGTGTGCCTGTAACACGCTGGAGATACATGGTACGTGACCAGCTTGTTGTTTATCAGCACCAGCTGACTATGAATCTGCATTCTCATTGGCCAGTGAGGTCAGCACCCCTCCCTCCTCTATAAACCAGCCCCCTACACTCCCTTCTTCCATTCATTGCACACACACTGGCCTCTGCAGATGGAGAAGCCATGGCAGAGACACACTTCCCAAAGCATAGGAACACATTGTGCCTGTTTGATGTGGACGGGACTTTAACCCCAGCAAGAAAGGTATATGGAGACTGCTTAATATTTTATTCTTTCATTATCACATATGTATTTACTGTAAATATTTACATTAAGGGTCAAAACATTATTCCTAAAACTTACATGCAAACTGAACCAAGCTATAACCCCTTGTATAGTCTGTAGAAGCATCAGAGCATTGCAGCATGTGGGAAGCTGAACATTCATCTAAAGTCATAATGTTTATTTGCTATCGCATTGCAAGAATACAAAGCACATTTAGACCAACATTTTAAAATGTACCTAAAGCCAAACATTTGTCTTCTTCACCTATGGAGAGATTTTCTTTTGTTTACAGTTATGTTAGAACAGGAGTTGAAGGGAATTTCCACAACATAGGTGAACTAAACATCCTGAGAG
The DNA here is from genome assembly GCF_032062135.1 of Pyxicephalus adspersus. NCBI lineage: Eukaryota > Metazoa > Chordata > Amphibia > Anura > Pyxicephalidae > Pyxicephalus > Pyxicephalus adspersus. Next base: position 42,240,928 of record NC_092865.1, on the reverse strand, counting down.
GTTTTATTTTTTTTAAAACTATGAGATAGTGTTAGGTATATAGATAATAAATATGTGCGACCTCTAAATTCTATGCAACAGCAACTACGGTACGGTTTTATGTTGGTGACGGTTAAATACATCTTGAATTATTTATAAGCATCTTGAATTATTTCTCTCAGTTTGATATAAGTTGTAATACACGGTGGCTCAGAGGTAGCACTCTTGTCTTTGTAGCACTAGGTCCCAGGTTGGAATCTCGGCCAGGACACTATCTGCATAGAGTTTGCAGGTTCCCCCCATGTTTGTAGGTTCTCCCCGTGTCTGTGTGGGTTTCCTCTGGGTACTCCCGTTTCCTCCCACATTCCAAAAACATGAAGATAAGTGAATTGGCTTTCCCAAAATTGACCTTAGACTGTATTAAAGACATGTGACTATAGTGGGGACATTAGATTGTGAGCTCCTATGAGGGACAGCTAGAGACATGACTATGGACTTTGTACAGCGCTGCGTAATATGTTGGTGCTATATAAATACTGTGTAATAATAATACCTAATTGTTATTATTAAACAGGATTTATTGCCTACACTGCACATGCCTACGCCACAGGTGAGTTTTTGTGAACTTTTTGCAGCAAGAGGTTGTTTTAACCCTTTTGGTGTCATAACACGTTAAACACACAACAAAAGTGGTAAAGTAGATGTAAACATCCTCTCTGTCTCTTAGTTTTATGAAGCACTTTGTATCATTATCAATTCCTTTATGCTTATTTCATTCTTTCTTGCATCGCGGTGCTGCTGATTTTCTCCAGCAGCTTTTAGCCACATGTGTACATGCGCTCACTCCATCCACATTTGCACACCATTGATTCGGACTGTTGTCTTGATAGTGACAACAGTGCTGCATGATTTGTGCAATGTGTATTAGTACAGCATCTTGTACCTAGAATTGCCAGTACACCTTTATGGCAAGATAATATATTTGTTGTGGCCCTGGCTGTCAGGGCTGTATATAGTCTTGATGCATTATTTCTGATTACTGAAATAAGCATGGTGAGGGTCAGCAGGGTTATGAATAGAATAAACAAATCATTTCTGTTCTGGGTCTTGGAGCTCAGAGGCTTTGTAGAGTTTTGGTTTGAAAAAAACCTCCATTCCAATGTGCAAAGTGCATATCTTACAAGTAGTAAGATCTCATTGTTAATCCCAGCTGTTCTTGTCTTTAAATAAGCAAACCGATGGCTGCTCAGGTCTTTCTTCCATGCTCTGTCCGCATTGAAGCCTGCTGTTGGGTGAAAAGGTCAAAGGCCAACAGAACACTAAAAACGTACAAATACTACATATCTTATTTTAAGGCATAATTTGTATTACACATTGTATATATACATATCTAAAGCTAAACACTAACGAGATGTGGGACCAATTATTTCCTAAAAAATTTTTTTTACTAAAATATTATAAAAGTTTTATTACATTATTTTAGATTTAATCTTAATGTATGTATCTTAATATTTTTAAATCTGAAACTTGTAATCATACCATGGAGGATCTTTTAAAAGCACTTTCTGTTACAGTTGTGACAGTTTGTCTTTGTTTTCTGTTTCCTCATTGTCATCCTGGACCATTCATCCTAAGTAGTCATTTAGACTCTGAGACTTGGGAGAGCCCATACTGCAAGCCAGTGCTGAACCTGTAATGTTGCATGAACATCAACAGCAAAGAGACAAGGCAGGTTTTATTATGACATAATAAAAATGTATCAGAGACAATATCCACAAATAGTTCAGTGGCTGGACAACATATAAGCAGCTCGGTTAGGGTGTATAGCAGTACCAACATAAGGAGGTGAGGGTTCTACTGGGAAGGGTACCATGGGGGGAGGAGGGCTTAACTTCCCAGATGTTGTATTGTACAACTTGGCTGCAATTCTAGATATATACGAGGCTGGATACATGGCACTGCTTGTTAACATTGAGTCGTCCTTTGATCAGTAATTCGTTCTGGTTATTCACCTCTCCTACCTCCTTCATATGCATAAATAGATGTTACCCTCAATGCTTTCATGCTGGTCTGTCTGGCTTAAATTAGGAACCAGATTTTCACTCAGTAGCAACTCTTCCTTGTTTCTCCCGTTATGGCATAACTTGGACATTTCCTGGATTTTCCATGGGGGCAGAAGATGCAGGGAATTTGTTCCATCAGATTATGTCTTAACTGTTTGATCCATAAAATAATCTCCAACTCTCGCAGTTTCTACTCTATACTCGTTTTTGAGAAATCAACATGATAGATCGGTTACTATCTATACCCATTCCTGCTAGGAAAGCAAATGTCAAATGTATATCTCACCTACAAGAATAACCTACAATATAGGATCCCACAGTCTGGCTTTAGCAGGTGAACCAGACACTTTCTAGATAGGATACCATCTGGCACATTGTTAGATGTATAAGGAAATGTGCATTGGATTTTATATATTTATATGAATTTATATCACATATTGTGGAGTTGCTATAAGGTTAGAGAGAACAGTGATTTAGCATGCCTTACGTTATTTCGGGAACTATTTGCCACTCTCCCAGCTGGTCTATTTTTGGAAATGTGACCCTGCATTGGACACAAATACCTAAATGATAAACTAGTCTTATAGCAATATTGTTCATAATTGTTCTATTGTTCATTATTGGATAAGCCCTAATTTTCCAACTCTTGTCCTTTCTCATCTAAACACTGTTTATGGAGCAGGGTGCTATAATACTGAGAGTAGAGTAGAGTGCCAATGTCTAGGTAGTGCTACACTGAGTGTAATCTGCAGGAATGAGCTATCTATTTGGCTGATTATTACTGAACATTGTAGGACACTGCTAGGTGATGTAGAGGCAGGAGAAGTTCACACCACAACCTGCAACCCTGAAACACAGTGGGTGCCTCTTCTGTCCCTGCATATGGCTTTGTGATTTTAATACCAGAATATAATATATTGTGCATTTTTATATGCAGCTATAGGAATGTAAAGTTTGCAAGTTAAGTACATGCACTATCTCATCAGTAACCATCCAAAATCAGCCGGGTGTTTACTGAAAAGTGCTGGGTGGTGCGCCCGGCTAAAAGGGCTGGGGAGAACACTGCATGCATTTACAGTGACTCCTCTCCGATTACCCATAATACCTGCATACAAGCAAATCAACATAGACTAAACATAAAACATAAACATAGACTAAAACAAACAAATGGTTTAGTTTTAATACTTTTTCTCTTAACCCTCCAGGCAATACAAAGATTTATGAGCTTGATATGATAAATGTCTCTTTTAGTGCTGTAAGTATAGCTATTGTTACCATGTTATATTCATAACTAAGTACAGTTCCCCTATGGTTGTGAGCTGTGTTTTTGATAAATGCGTTGGTCTTCACATTGCCATGGATTGTGTTCAACAGGCCACTTATATAATGACCTGCCCAGTTCTCTATATTGCAAAGATGCATCATGCATGAGGTGCCAAAACAAATATATGTCTCAGCGCGCCAACCCTTGACTTGTGTGTTTCCATGTGTTGTGTCAACATGTGTGTTGTAAAACGTTAACACAATGCACCAGTGGGAATAGACTCTTAATGTAACTGGCTGCTAGATTTGGTATGATTTATCCTGCTTTAGGCATTATGGCATGGCAGACAACATATTCCTCTGTACAGAAAATGTTTCTGAGTGTCTGGGGATGTTATGAATAATGAATTCAATGTTTGACTATCTGCACAGATATCAGAAATAATAAATCTTGATTTGCAGTACTAAGCAGAATATCCAATGTTGTATGATGAAATGAAGCTGGCTCACACAATTGTCTGCAATGAATTCCAATCAGCTGCAGCTGTTATAGACTATGTAATGTAAAGGGGTCACAGAAATATGTGAGCTTTTTGTTTCCTATTTATTAAATTGTTTTGTTTATGACTTTAGACTAGTTTACGTAGCTCTAAACCTAATCATTATCATCACCTTTAATATTTGGCACTTTACCTTTTTAAAATGTTAAGGTTTTATTTAAATAATACCTGGTAATCCTGCCATAAATACATAATCCATAAATGCCATAAGCCGGTCCTTATTTAGGCACTTTATGTTATAAGCTGATCACCCTATTACTCTGCCTCCAATTGCTTTTTTACACTTTTCATTCTTTCCAGAGAAAGTGGATCCCGAGGTGGACATATTTTTACAGCAGCTCCGGCAAAGGGTAAAAATTGGAGTTGTGGGAGGCTCAGATTATTCAAAGATTGCAGAGCAGCTTGGGGAAGGTGATCAAGGTAATCAGGCATTATTCTTTGAAAGATGACTATAAAAGCTACCTTTATTGATAAGAGTTTTGATAAGTGTAATATGTTTTTATTTTATTGCTGTTTATCTGCTTCTTGTCAGAAATACCCAATCATCCCAATTTATAACCATACATTGGCTAACGGGTGTAAATGTAGGGCTTGTCATACATTGGCTGATTTTTCAGAAGCTTAAAGGAGAGTCAATGAAAATTCACTTAAACTGGCAATCTTAAGAACAATATTCTAATACTTTAGCAATTTTCAGGGTACATACAACCCTGTGTGATGTGTGAGACAAATGTTTAGGACAAGGAGTCGCCAACAAATAGTAAAATAACATTACATTATGGTAAAGCATTTAACATTGCAATTTAAAGCATTTCTTCAATACGTTTACAGATTTGAAGGGGGACAGAGTAAGAGGGTGGGAGGGAGAGAAAACAACTCACAAGTCCAAGCTTTATTGAAGTTCTAACTGTCTACCCAAATTGTGTATTTTAGCTGGAGGTGGAGTCTGTTGGGCTTGCAAATCTTTCCATGTAACATAAAATTAATGAGTAACCATTTTAATGTTCTTTTCCTGGTGTTTGAGGATAATGGCAGGAAGCTGCTAAGAGTCCCTTCTAGCACTTTAAGTACAAATATGTATATTTATTATAAGAAACAAACTAAAATAACAAGCTTGTAACAATGCTAATGTAAATATTTACTGTAAAGAAAAATATAATAATATTGTGAAATATGTGTTTACTGAAAATACATATTTTCGTTGTAAAGCATGCAGTCATGTTTAGTATTTAAACAGATATTCACTTTCCTAGTCCTTGGCCAGCATTTCTGGGTTGGTGGATGGAACTTGCATGCATGTGGCTCATTCGACCTTTAGAGCCAATATTTATACATAATATATATATATATATATATATATATATATATATATATATATATATATATATATATATATATATATATATATATATATAATTTACTTTTTTTTTGTGTTTTTTTTTGTGGAACTATTTAGCCATGTCATAATTTGTAAACAGTTTAAACATACTAAAAAACCTATTCATGACTTATTGTGTTTGTTTTATGATGTTATGGATCTTTCCTGTGATTCCTTTACTTAGTGGTTCACAAATTTGATTACGTGTTTGCTGAGAATGGCACTGTTCAGTACAAGGATGGTCAGTTGCTTTCAAAACAAGTAAGACAAAATTCTGTTTATTTGTATATTCTAAAAACTTTACACATTTTATACAACTTACACACTTTATACATTTTTGTATTAAACTTATAATGTACTGTTTAGTTTTTATTGATATACATTATAGTGTTTACTACCTGTCACTGTATTTTTCTATGTAAGTGGTTCTTATTCAGTTAAAAGAAAACTTTTTGTTAAAAAAGGTCCCAACCAAAATCATTAAAATGGCAGTTATGTGACTAGGATACTAATCTGCTGGCTTTAGTACTTTAAGTTGCTGACCTATGATAATTAAGCATTTCTGTCTTAATTTATTTATATATTTAACTTATTTCTACATATTTGTTCAGGATCACGGGTTCTAAAACTGTTGAAAGCATTTTTTAGCAATAAAACAAAGCAACAAAAGGCTTTATAATGGTACAAAAATATTTTCTAACGACCAGTTTCCCTTAATCTTTTAAATAATACGTTTTCTTTCCTTGAAAGGTGCAAATTACAATGCTCAGGACGCAACATTTACATCTTATTAAAGAGACACAACGGACCTGTGGCTTAACACCTTTCTACCATTCCTCTCCTTTTTATAGTTTATGTTCAAATTAGTAGTGACTTTCTCATCCTGATTTGAAAATGTGATTTTTAAGGGTAAGGGGGCCAATGCATCATTTCCAGAAAATTTTAAAATGCATTATTTACAAGAATTTGCCTTTCCAAATAAGCTCCATGGCAGCATACACCTAGTGTTTCGTAACCAGCTTGCTTTAAAAATATATATATATATATATATATGCTGCTTTGGAGTTGATAAGGAAAGGAAAATTACGGTAAGTGATATATTTCGGTTTTCCTCCCTGCTCCATGTCAGCATTGGATGGGAAATAACTAGCACACCCAGGGAGGGAAGTTCAACAATACTTAAAGCTCACAAGGAAACTAGTAGACAGATCTTTTAACCAAAATTAACAGCAGTTAAGGCTGCCAGTAATGACACAATGGGCCTGATTTAATAAAGCTCTCCAAGGCTGGTGAGGACACACTTTCATGAACCTGGGTAATCCTGGAATAGATTTCTTAAAAGTAATTTGCTAGACTAGACCAAAACAAATACCAGTTTGCTGGATCACCCAGCTTCACTGATAAAAGTGTATCCTGACTAGCCTTGGAAAGCTTTAATAAATCAGACCCAATGTGTGAGCCGACTTGGTTGCTGACTTATCGTAGGTGTCCAATTACACTTTAAAAGCTGCTGCGTGGGAGGACGACATTTTATGAATGAACTGTGATCCCTAAAAGGATTTCCAACTATTTGCCTGATTAACTATGCAGATGGTTCAGTCAATCTAGAAGGCACTGGGGCCTTCTTATTCTTTGGTAGCCCCAAGAGAAAAAATTAGATATTGTGAATCACATATACAGTAGGTATCCCTATAGATTACTGCTAAAGTAAGTTTGCTGGTCTGCTGACCATCTTCAGCAAGAATGTGGGAGCACAGTCTCCCAATTACCGTAGATGAAAGGTTGATGTAACCTTTGGGCTGAGGCCAAGCATGGGCAACATAACTTTGCTGTCTGGAAAACCAGATGGTAGAAGGCACCATACAATCTCTGAAACTCTTCTGGCTGCAATGATAGACACAAAAGGGCTGCCTTCAGCCACAGCAGGCCCAGTGAGATCTTGACCCTGGTCTCAATTTGTCTGATACAAGCAAAATCAAGCACAAGGTAGGTCCTCATCCAGTGATCTAGCTTCCTGTGGGATAATTCTCTGCAATTGCCTAAAGGAATTAAATGAATTAAAGTGTTAGGTGACAAACTGTAAGTGGCGAATGAGGGGAAACTGAACCCTGACCTTTCAGTGTGTTGAACCCAAGTCCTAAAGAAGTTCCAGATAAAGTTGCATTTGTGGGAACCCCTTGTATGTGGACATGGAGCAGTCAGGAAATCATGTTTTTGTCCTTTACATTCATGAAGTATCAGTGCAAAGTTGTTTAGGGATGAAAAAAGATTATTTTATAAACTAGCCAAGAATAATGCAGTATTTTCTGCTTTGTTGTAGTATGTGTGTGTGTATGTGTATAGATATAGATAAATATAGATATTTTGAAAATTTTGATCACAATGTGCTTTTTCAAGGCCATACAAAATCACCTGGGGGAAGAACTACTTCAAGATCTGATTAATTTCTGCCTCAGTTACATTGCAATGCTCAAACTTCCCAAGAAACGGTAAGTGATAACTTGCTGTCAATTTAGTATACAATCTAAACAGAAGTTCTCTTGCTAATGATCTACCCTATAGCATACTATGTGCAGGTAAATCTGGTAGTAATACTAGAAAAATCTAAACCTAGAATATGGGTTAGAATGACATATTGGTTATTTTTCGGATTGAGTACTTTTTTGACCAATAACTTCTGAACAATTAGTTATGAAGACATTAACTGGTAGCACATCCTAAATATCTAACAAACATATACTTCAACTTTTGTGAACAGGATGTTAAATGTACCAGAAATAGTACAAATCAATGTCAAAAGATTCCTTTATACTTTTTTAGTCCATATAAATATCCATAAAAAAATTGCAACAACAGTAATCACATTTCTAACCTCTAAAAGGTCTGTGTACAGCTACAAAGGTTAACCATCTGAATGTATAGATTCACATAGTGATAGTCCTCAAATGCTGTTTAGATTGAAAAACATACCCACTTGTACACATACACATGTGTTTCGTGTATTCTCCTCAGGAAACACTACAGTTTCAGATTTATAATGGCACAAGGTACAGTATAGTTCCAGGCTCATAAACCGACCCAACAATAATTCATGGAGAGGAGAAAGCATGAGATGACATCTGCAATTGTATTCCCTTCAATCCTTTAATTCAAAACACTTGAATTAACGAGTTGAGCTGTTTATTTAATACTTCATCTTTGGCATATAGGAGTGTTGGATTTTGATGTCATGGACTCTGTATACTTGGTGGGTATGTTACCTAATTTTACATATGGTACCCAGTTCAAGGAAATTAGTTCTATATTGGTGGCTACTTTTATTGTACCCGAGTTCCAGAAATTGATTGTATTTTTGAAACTGGTATAGGCATTATAGAATTAATAATTAAATCAATTGCAATGTATTGGCTTACTGAAAGATATTCAATTTTTTTATGTTGGCCTGTTTTCCTTCAAATTCCTCCAGCCTGTGTCTGAGCCTTAACTTGTGCATTCCCCTAACTGTTAGTTTTTTAGATTTTTTTTTTTTTTTTTGTAATGAGAACTTAATATCTATAAATGTTGCCATGTTTATCCACAGAGGGACATTTATTGAATTTCGCAATGGAATGTTGAACATCTCACCTATTGGCCGTAGCTGCAATCAAGAAGAGAGAATTGAATTTTCTGAGCTAGATAAAGTATGCATTCAACAACAGTGACGAAATAGTTAAACTAATGTTGAATTTGTAATACAATAATGGTAACACCTACAACTATCCGAAAATGACTTGACATTGGCTACAAGAAGAAGTCTCCTCTGATATATCAGTTTTGTTGTTGTTTTCTAATTTTCTATTTTATTTGTATAAATAGTATGCCAAACCCCTAACATTAAAGGATACCAGACTAGCATGCCCAAAGAAACGTTTTCTCTCTTAACGAAAGGGACCCAAATAATTACTTAGCAAACAATAATAGTTTTATGAGGTTAAGAATTCATTTTATTTTCTTTTGAAGCTCATGGGCTTAAAGGAAGTGCAGGAATGTTGGAAGCTTTATATTCAAAGTCGGTTAGTGGGGCAGATTATGCCAAATTACCCAGTATGTGGACCTATTCAAGAGTCCAAATATGATGTGGTTGGGAGATTGGAAATATACATCGGTTTATCTTTTTATGTCTATTTTCAATCGTCAAATCTCCTAAAAATAAACAGTTATTAGGTATGTTTAATTCCAGGGTATAGTATAAAAAACATAACCTGTAGCTTTGCAAAGGCCTAGAGATTTATCTTAAGGGACTTTAAAATGCCCCTTCTGTGCATGCCCAAGATTAGGTCAGCAGAGTCTCCCAGGATGTGTGTATTCCCGATAGCTCTGTGCTCCCATTAAGTCTTTATCACTGCGGTGATCAAAACTGAAAGGGCCGGTGCTGCAGCATATTTACTTTATTTAGAAGGGTTGTGTACCCTTCTATTTATTGGAAAAATATTGAGTTTAGGTACACTTTTAGGGTTTTATTTTTTAGGGTTAAAGATTTTATGTTTTGTTTTGTTTGTTTGTAAGTATATTACTTCCCAAATGCAAACATATTTTTTTTAAAAATATTTTGTTTTATATGCTTTTGTTTTTGTTCTAGGACTTTTTAGTTTTGCTTTTTGTTTTTATGTATATGCTTACAAATATTACAAAAAAATATGTTTAAAGAAGCAACTTTATTTATTTTTCAGGTTATGTTTAAATAAAAAGTAAAAACACCTTTTTTCAGCTGTACATATTATGGGGCATTTTTATAAAACAGTGAATATGATTTCCCTCAAACATTCACTGGTGGAAAAACTTACAATGTCATTTGAAGTACATACACATAAAAGGTTTACACATAAAAGTCAGAATTTCTTCCTTATAAATAATGACTGTATGCTTGTTGTAGTAATGTATTATTAGTTTGTTTTTCTGAATGTACTGTGTATATCACCCAATTATTTACAAATTTTTATTATGCTAAATCATAATTCTTTCTAGAATGAGAGCTCAAATACATACCAATGTAAAATTTAAAAGGGGTTAAAATGTACTTTTAGATATACCTCCTTAGCCAACCCCTTCTCATCAAAAAATGAAATCTTTTCGGAGACCCGATAAGTAACCAGGAGACCTGGAGTAAATTTCTCCATCCATCCAAAATTATCTACTGATATTCTACAGTACAGATATACTTTGAGTACAATACTAATCATGTGCCCTATCAAAGTACTACATAAAAAGGAAATCTCTATAAGAAAAGAACACATTATACGTTTTATGTTTATCTTTTTTTTTTTTTTTTTTAATGTTTCTGCCTACAGAAAGAAAAAATCAGAGAGAAATTTGTTGCAGCTCTACAGAAAGAGTTTGCAGGCAAAGGACTAAGATTTACAAGAGGTGAGTTGATGTTAGCTTTCATTTTACAAAGATAAAACATGGTCACACACAGCTTACATTTCTGATTAATCTGATTAATATCCGCATCATAATTCTGTGCAGTACCCATGGCTTAGTCCACATAAAGACATTGACTACAACTCTAAATGCCATATGCAAAAACTTATTCCCGGCTCCTAATATGCCACCAAGTTGTCAAGAGAAACCTATATTTACAATAAAATAAAATATATTCATGTTTTTATATCATGTATGGCCACTGATCAGTTAGTTTTCCCCACTTTCATAGCAGCAGAGACCAGCCACAAAGTCACAAAGTAACGTGCATGAGATTGCATTGCCCATAAACCCCCTGACCAAAAACCCAAATTAATAAAAACAATCATAAATTATATTTTAATAAAAAAGCAACAACAAATACTGTGGTAAAACTGAGACCACCTCCCCTTTATTGTGTTTAAAATAAATTGAACCTTTTATTGAACCAGAACTTGTAAACATACACCAAACTTTAACTCTTTAAAAAACATAACGCTTAGTCAATAAGACTCAAGCGTAATTTATAGGCAACCAACTGTACATATTTTAAAGCATAACCTTATACTGCCCACCCACAAGTGGGTGACATTACGCCAAAGGATAAACATGGCAAAAAGGGAGGGGCGATAATATTATATAATTACTATATTAAACTCCTTTGCAATAAATTTCATTTGTTTGCAGGTGGTATGATCAGCTTTGATATTTTCCCAGAAGGATGGGATAAACGCTGCTGTTTAGAGGTTCTTGATGAAGAACAGTTTAGCACTATTCACTTCTTTGGAAATGAGACTTCCCCGGTGAGTTTTAGCTTTGCAAGTTACATGAGGAATAAACATATATAAAGAATCATTGTACTTTGTTTTGATGCATTTTTCTGTTCTGTATGAAAGTAATACCCTGTCACTAAACAAAAATTAAAGGTAAAAGGAAAGAAAAATCTGGTGCTTTAAATGTTTACATGCAGCATTTTTTCTTTTTCATGATGAATTTTGTTTCACCTACAATGTGTCTTTAAACTGGCAAATTTACAACTTTAGGAAAATTACTAGCACAGCCCCCTCTAATTATGTTCTATACTGGACATGCTTTTCTGCTATTTACATAAGCTTTACATAGCATTCAAGGCATGCGTTAAAAGGGGATTATTAGAATTTGTATCTTGGGTGAGGGCTGCTGACATCTCACCAGTAAGGAATGCTTAATTCCAATGGAAATGCTAATCCATGCATGGTATAGTGACAGGGTCTTTGGTAATAAATTATTATGAAAAAATATACTTTTATCCCTGTTATAGCGTGAAGGGTATCTTTTATTTAGGAACTGCTTATCTATTATGTGTACAGATTTTGATCCAGTCCTAGATGGAAGATATTTTCCCCCGGGATATAGCTTGATGAAAATATATACATTTATGTAAATATGTATTATGTTCATACCTGATTTGAATACATCTAGCCAAAACAAAAACACCTTTTGCATGGGCTCTTCTAACCACAATGTATGCTGGTATCACACTTACCTCTTCCTCACTATAGAGCAGACATCCCTCTCCTGCGCATGCTTGCAGTTCTGAAGCTGGGCATGCCTCTGTTTGTAAGCTTTATCAATTCCGTCCAATCCGCTGTCCAATCAAAAGATAGCCTCTTGATCAGCCCTGGCTATTTAGCTGGCTCACAGACTGCACTTTGTGTTCATGCCACAAGTCTTCATTAGTGGCTCGAGCGCCCTAGTTCTGTGATCTAGTGCCTGTTCACCTGGTGCTTAATCCAGTGTTTCCTGTGTCCAGCTCCTGTGTTAACCCCTTATTGTCCAGTCTGTTGGTTCCCAGCCAACTTCCCTGTGCTATCCCAGTGTTCCTGTCTGTCTGTGGATATCCCTGCATCACCTTGTGTGGCTTCCAGTGTCTCCTGTGTGCCCTGTGTCACTGGTGTCTCCTGGATTCCTGGCTGTTGACCCCTGGCGTGTGACCTGACCCCTCCTGCTTACTGCCTGCCTCGACCCCGGCTTTCCTTGACTATCCTTCTGCATTGTGATTTGGTACCGTGCTTTGCCCACCTTGGTGTGCCCAAGGACCGCAAGCTGGCAGTAACCAGCGGTGCAATGGTAAAAGCAGCTCTGAAAGGGGTTGCTGTGCTTAGTTTCAGGGCTCTGGAATGGGAACTAAGGTACCGAGTGGGCCTACCCATTCCATCCCAGGTACACCCCTAGGTTTTGCTACTGCAGACTGCAGGGGTGCTACAAGTAGCACAGATGTTCTGTGTGGCAGAGGAGGTGGAAAGTGCAGCAGGTAGGCTGCAAACAACCCTGTGTTTGAAGCTGAAGCTAAAATGCTGTTGTAAATCAAAACAAATGCAATACCTTTATGGACTGGAATCCTTGCTAAAGGCTTTACTTTAAAGCACTGTTCTGTGTAATCTGAGGACTCTGAACTCTGTAAACTGCCTATATGTTTTTTTATTTATTTATTTTTTTTTGGATTCATTTGCTGAAGATAGCTAAATTTTGAACAAAACAATGTCAATTGGCAGTTTTTAGGGAGTTTAAACTATAGTTTTGTTAAGGTATCTATTGCAAAACAAGGTATTTTATTACTGATTTAATCTCCTTTTAGGGAGGTAACGATTATGAAATCTATGCAGACCCTCGTACGGTGGGACATACGGTGACATCCCCTCAAGATACTGTACGGCGGTGCCGGCAACTCTTCTTTCCAGAAAGAGACAATGAAGTTTGATTCTCAAACCTACTATGGTAAATGAAACAAGCTGCCAAGAGAATCACCAGAATGGTCTAACAAAATGGGCCATAGAACAGGTTTTGTGGTATTTGATCACCCGAAGGACAAGATCATTGCAGGGAATAGAGCTGGCTATGTTATCAGCTACACCTCCATCATAAATTCCTGATGTTACAAGATTCAAGTGCAATAGCTACTTCACTGGTAGCAGACAAAAATCAAGTAACTATAGGGCCATAGCCATCAGCATTGAGGGTTCTGCGTTGATAACTTTTACTGTAGCTGCTGCTAAATATTCTTGATCATTATGTTAGTGGTTGATGATTTGGTGGATTTCATATTTAGACAGAGTTGTCTGCTCATCGTTGTTTATGTCATTGCCGTTTGTAAAGACAAGTTTTACTTATTGTTGTCGTCACTGTTTTTATTTGTATAATAGCTTTACTGTACTTTTACTGCACAGCACATGTAACAATCTAAAAATGATTTAATATTTTATCAGGTAAGATGTGTAACAATGCAATGAATGTCAGTCATTTTGCAGTATGACAACAAACGGTTTCTGCTAAAAGCAGTTACACAATATCTGGCTCTTATTGCATTAGTAGAAAGACATTTCGAAAGAGAGTTATAAAACAACTAAACCACTCCAACAAATTTTCAAAATATTCCATGTTTTTAAATTTGACATTGGTGCTGTCAAAGAAACTCTTTTTGATTTTTGTATCATGTCAACTAATAATCACATAACCAGGTGCCTAAAAAAAGAGCTTTCTTTCTTCCTCTCTTCTTTCTTTTCTGCATCATGTCAACTAATCCAGTTCCCCTACAGTCTGTTTTAATATATTATTGTAGTTTCCAGTAATACATATTATATGTATTTTTATTTATTTTTTTTGTAATTGGTTAATGACTGTACAGTATACAGTGCTTTAGCTGCTGAAATACAGTTTTGCATAACCCCATATACCGTAGCATATTTTGAAAGGATGCAACATAACTTACATGGACTGACCACAGAGCAACTATTTGTGATGGTCAAAAAACAAGAAATACATTTGAATTCCCAACTGTTTCCAGGCCCATAAATACTTTTATGTTTATGAACCCTTTAAATGGATTCTAATTTTAGTAATAGTTTAATTTAATAAACATAACATTACATTTTGGTATTAGGTGTAAGGTTGAAACAGTAAAGGTAATTGATGGCAAAGTATATATAACGTTCAACAAGATAAGTAGCTACTGATTAGGCCTGGCAATATTTAATAAATATTTAGTCTATTTCCTTAATACAAAGCTGTTTTACTTTTTAAGTTTGCATCACTGTAATTTATTACAACTGGCTTCATTTGGTGCACTCTGGGAGTTTTTTAATGTATATTTTGTCTAAAGGTCAAACCCTTTGCCCAATAGTCTGCACGAAGCACTATACAAACTATTACTAGTAATACTTCTTTACACCTCCCCTTAACAGTACAAATATTGAATTATAACTTACCTAAATTTAAAAAGGTTGAAGAAAAAAGTAATTGTGTTTTTAGATTTTTATACATGGGTTTCCTAATTTTAAAGAAAGTCTTGAGCTGAGACAGCAAATATTACTAGTCTTTGAAGCAGTAATATATTCCAATAAAAATAGTGATACACTAGGAATAGCTAATCATGGGGAGGAGAATAACACTGCATCCAAAACCCAGCAAGCAAGAACACCCTTTAGCTGTACGTCGTGCCACTAAAACCTTAGAATACAATGTAGAAAAACATTGGGAGAGTCACAGAAATTTCCATTCCCATTACATTTTAAAAAGGAAGAAAAGTCTTTGTGCAGTAATAGTACTTGGCTATTTCATATCGGAAAGTATGTATTGTACATTTGTTTAATGCTGCTAAAACATATATATCTGTTCATACATTAGGATTTCTATTAAAGAATATGAATTGTATAAAAAATGATTTCTATTTTAACTAGATCTTACTTGGTTTGCCTAAAAAAGACGTGTAAATAAATTTGTAAAAAGTGATTTTTCTTAGAGATGTTCAAAAATAAAAACATATCAGCCAAAATATTTTATTGCATTTTCATTGATTTATTGCCAACACACAAACAGGAAAACAAGCTGATACAATTCTCTGGCTTGTAAACACACATAGACATTTTAATGTTTGTATAAAAGTCTTTGCTACAAGGGAAAGATGGCGAGCATGTAGCATACATATGTGAAGAAGAAATAAAGTACAAAGTTTTTTTTTTCCCCTGACTTTCTAAAACAAATGAAATCATACCAGCTCCTGTACCACAACAGTTGCTTTCATGGTATGAAATATCAGAGAGAAAAGATCTGGCAAAGCAGAGAGATCAGCGACAGTTGCTTGTGACAATTATTGGACGAAAAATCCTTTAAAAACTATTTTTATTTTAATTGGATGGTGAAACAAGACAGAGATCAAACACTTATCATAAAATAACTAAGACATTTTAGATGTATTCACACAATTGCATGTTTTAACTTGTTGCACTGGATAGGTTATCAATAGAACAAAAGTCACTATTCAAATTTTAGGTTATATTCTCCCCACTTTTAAAACCACAAGTAGTAAATGCATACAGCTTTATGCCTTTTTTTAGTAGGAACAATTGACATTCTAATGTAAAATGGTTACCTGGAACTGCAATCCATAATTGTACTATTCATTGAAATTCTACTTAGTGGAGCACACCTGTATAGTAAGATGATTTAGATACTGTACAATGGGGTTTCTGACTTGGTTTTGAAAGGTAAACAACATTGGCATAGAAGCCAAAATGTTGGTGACACCACTGTGTACTACGAAGCAGTGCAGAAAGCAGATGTACATTAAACTGTGAATCCAGTTTTGAATTATCTTAATAAAGGTCTATAAAAGAACAGAATCAAGAACATTATTATGTCTTCGTGTATTGAGTTCAGCAGTTTACAGGTTAGTATTCAGAAGGTTATTATTTGCTACTAAAGATATATATCTTATAAAGATATTGCATCATCCTCAAACTTAGTATCTGGGCAGACCTGACCAGCTTTCCTATAAGTCACATATGCAATATAATAATTTTTTAATAGTCAACAATGTAATCTTAACCAGCAAAATACCTATTCCTTAATAAAACTAACTAGCATCTCTGTGTATTTCAAATACAACTAAAATCAATATTGTAGTAAAATATGTATCTGAAACCACAAATGTCTCTTTATGCAGTGTTTGCGCTTTTTAGAAAAAAATATCTACTGTATGTCACTTTATATTGTAGCGAAATCCAAGCATATCTTACATTTTATCAAACTCAAAAATCTTAGACTTGTTCATATCAGACATAATTTGAAAGTAACTTCTGTAAAAAAAAAACCCCACTGTATAAGTGAAGTTAGTCTTTGCCATGCCTTGTCATGATTGTGTTGGTTTGCAATTTCACTGATCAGGGCCACTACTGCCAAACAGATATTTAAGAGGTGGCCTATTTAGTGGGCTGAAATGGAAAATCCTTCTTTCCCTAAAACCGTAGGAGGAGTTATCAGTACATATGGAAATTTAATTAAGCATCTCTCCAATATTCAACATTTCTTACATTTTTGTCAGCAATACAAATTGCTTGTAATTGTTGCATAAACATCACCAGGGTGTGAGTTTTTTTCTGTTGTGTTGATTTTCCGATCAGTTTTAACTGTTTAGTCAAAGTATACAAGCATTAAACCTATCTTTGTTATCCATTTTACTTTATATACATATATTTGCTGTATCACCAATTAACATTCAATACATGACCAAAGGATGCCCTGAGCACAATTAGTTATAATAAGAAAGAGAAAATGCAAAAGTTTTAAATACAGCTGTCTCATTTTACCCTGCCAAGCGGTAACCCCGAGTGTGACTCGGGGTAAAAAAAAGATGCTGAGAGTGGTAGCTAGAACAGCGAAATAGAATAATAAATCTAGCCTTACATTATCAGCCCGCGACCTTCTCCGCGATCCACGTCCTTGCTTCCTCCGGCTGGTGTCCTCTGCATCCAATGAGTCACCGAGAGTTCCCAGTGACATCGGTGTGGCGGGAATTTCAAATCTATTTGTATTGCATTCAATACAAAATAACTGTATTGAATGCAATACATTGGATTTATATGTGTAAAAGCAGTACATTCTTTCATGAACATTTATTTTACAGTAAAATATAATAGTATGAGTATAATATTTATTTAAAAAAGTTTTAATTTTTTATTTAATTTATTATTTTGACATGATTTTGTGTTTCAAACTTTATTATACTCATACTATTATATCATACTGTAAAATTATTTTTTTAATTTTTAATAAATTAATTAGATATATAAATCCGGACAGAAATGAACAACCCAGGAGGTTAAAAAGGGAAAAGTTACTGTGATCACCATTAGCTATTGAGCCATTTGATAAAATGGAGCAGAGAGCTTTAATTGCTGCTGGGATATAAATTTACAAAATATTCATATATTTAATTATTACTTCATATATTGTATAATATATTGAAATTTGCAGCATCCCAATTGGTGGCAAGCTGTAAATACAACCAAGTAACTCTTCCTAGCAGAAAATCAGCTTATACTGAACATTGGCTAGCCTGATATAGACACCACCCCTAATTTTTTCTGGAGTGCATTGCTCAGTTCATGTGAATGGATGAGTAGATGGGGGGTGAATAACATTCATTTGTCATGAGCCCTGTTCAGCATGTGACTACCAGCAAAACTCTCAATATTCAAAATACTATTAGTTTTGGTAGCCGGGTCTCCTGAACTGCAGATGTCAGGTCACCACGCTGACTGTAGGCTCTATGTATTTCAGTATTTATCTTTTGTTATGCTAAGGACTAAATATTAAACATGTAATTTGAATTAAAGAGGTAAATAGGAAATATTGCATATCAATATATAAAGTTTACCAGTGCATGCAATAGGTAGGGTTCTACAGTCAACAAGTTTTTAGCAGTTTTTGTTATTTCTAAAATTTAACATATTTTGCCCTTCTGCTGTTTAGCTCCTTTCGGGATACACTGTGTTGAGAGAAAAACCTCCTTCTTGCCTCTTGTTTTTATGCTTTTGTTTTAATTACAGGGACACTGTTCAATAGTGAGCGGCATAATGTTGAGTCATCTAATTACTAATTCTGGAGTTATAAGCAAATGTGCAAAAAAAGCAGAACCAAACTCACTAACAAAAACTCCCCAGGAGAAAAAGGTTTTTGGCAGAGCAGACATGAACCGCCTTTATTGCCAAGAGATCTTTCCCTGGATCCTGGTAACTTTTTGTGTCCTAAGTACACTGCATGGAGTATGTGCAGTGAATTGTAGAGCTAGCTCCATTCTCAGTATGCAGAACGGATTTGGGTGTTGGGTAAAATATAACTTCTAAGAGCATTAGGATGCATAAAGATCACTGCAGGATCCAAAAAAAGAAGATGCAGAGTTGAAAATCATACCCCCACCAATGAGTTCACTTAAGTCAGCTTCTCTCTTTAAAAAAACGAGCGCAGTTGTTTACCTTTACATGTTATACCTCTGCTTTTATGAATACATCACTAAACCAATATCTATTTTTGCTCATAAACTTTGAAAAGTAAAAGCCTATAATGTAAGCTGCGTCTGTAAATCATAATAGAAAAAGTCCAAAAACGATATAATAAATGAATGAAAAATAAATCATTTTCTTACCTTCTTAAAAAGTTTTTTTTTATTTTATTTCTCTTCCTATTTTTGCATTTTGTTTTCCTTTCAACAGAGCCCATGTGTTCAAATGCAGTATGTGTGGTGCACTGCCTTGCCACTATTTGTCAATGACATCCCAATGCTAAATGCAATAGAATACAGCTGTAGCACACCACACATACCAAATTTTGTCTTGTGCTGGGTTTAGAAAACAAAGGGCAATGTGTGTTTTTTGATGCATTGGCAATCCACTAATAATTTCCTCCAAAAATGCAAATATTTTACTTTTATGTACTTTTTCCATTCCTTTACCAAAAGTTACCAAAGTCTGCCTGATCCCGATTCAGATAAAGCAGACAACACTATTAAACAAGCTCTTTTTATATGACTGAACACGTAAAAAATCCAGAACCAATTTCCCATGCTGTTTAATAAAGTCATGAACTACACTTAGTAAAGTCCTATATGCGTCTACTTACATTGCATATAAAGATCCCAGCATATTTTGCAAAGATTACCAGCAAATATGAAGTCATGCACCTTAGCTAATCCATATATACTTTGTTACCTACCCATTCTTTCACACTACTGCTGCTTGAGTTTGCCTCAAACTGAGCCAAACCGAGGCACAACTTTGTAATCAGAATGCCAAATCTGAAAGTTCATCCTGCCAACTACTAATTCTCATTGCTGCACTATGCAATCATTTACAAAAGCTGAACATGTCAATTAGAAACAAAAAAGTTAGAAAAAAAAGGCTGGGCCATAACTAACATTTTACAGTTACAATAAAGAATTAGCCAGGTCATTCATGTATGAACATTTGCAATTAACTAATAATGACAAGTAAATGTGTAACTATTGGATAAAAAAAGCATTGTTTCCTTACCATGTAATATTTTTAAGTTCTTCTTGTGGTAACAAGATTGATTTGCAAAAAACAATATTTAAAAATCTCTGACCATTAAATTTATCAAGGGAAAGAATAATAAGTATCATATCAATATCTAGTGCTGAATTACAAGTAACAAAGAATTTTCACATGCAGATCAATAATATATTGGGGATAAGTTGTTGCACAATTGCACTGCGGTGTAATAGGTAGTAAAGACACTTCATAACCAAAAAATCACATAAAGCTCCAAGACTCCAAGTAAAGAAACAGGTAAATACATCTAACAAAAAAAAAACGTTTTTTGCTCTTAATACAAAACAGTGTACGAAAAGATTTAAGGCACACACACAAATATATTTATATAAAAACAAAAATATTTCACAATAATATACCAACATTTGAAATCCGGAAGCAGACTGTGGATATTTATGTTATCCAGTGATCAATGAATAAAATATTCTCATATTTCCTTCTCCACCAATATCATCACTCTGCATAAAGACTGAAGATTAATGACTGTGGTGTGATTACTGAATAAAGATACACAAAATGATTCATTAGAAAACTGTATGGTAGAAATATCAATGCAGCAATAATTATTAAGTGATACAAAATATAGAAATGTGGCTAATGCATAATGCTTTACAACCCAAAGTCCTGTGAACTCTGAATAGGATATTATAAAAGCAGAGGCCCAACAAGAAATGTACACTAAAACCTCCATACATTTTTGTGAAGATCATCAGAAAAGATCACATCAGCCCAGTTACAATAAAAATGAAAGCACAGATGAGAACATCTCATTGTTGTTACAAATCATTGTTATATGCTGATCTCAGGGCAGTCCCAATGATAATAGTTGTGATCCAGCTGGGATATGTTGGCTTTAGTACACAAGTGACAGATTAACATTTCACCCCAGATCTTAGGGACAGCTTGAACCAGTCAATATCTGTCTTCTACAAATACAGAGAGCTATTCCCAGTCAGAAAACTGGCTCAACCTCTCCAGAAGATCTGGTAACATTAATGTTATTGTAGATAGTGGGCAATATGGCAGTCGTAGGTCTCTTTTGGTCCCCACTGCTTATGGAAGGCTTTGACAGTCTAGGAGCTGATAATCTGCCCTGACCATGTCTCATGCTTTGTATGAGGAGACAGGTGAGTAAGAATGACTTCCACAGCCTGGAATTTCTGATTCTTGGGCGGAATTGGGCACATCTTGAATGTTACCTCATCACCTTCAACAGGAACATACTCTCCCTCAATGCTGCAACACAATAAAACATACAATCAGAAGCAGACTAAATTTAAAAAAATGCATCCATATAAATAATTCATAACATAATATCAATAAAACTATTTATAGTAAAAAAAAAAACGATTCACACAAGCCAATATCTGATACCAGCCCTTTAAACTATCCGTCATGTTGTCACAAAAAACAAACAAAACCAAACCTGCAGTTGTACAGGAAGTACCCTGTTGAGTCACATTATCATGTGGTGTGCTAGTTTACCCTGATCTGCCACTGCATCACCTAAAACTACCACGAAAACTCCAGAATCTGCACATGTAAAGATGTGTTTAAAGTATCCCACACCTACCACCATATGGCATCTTATAATGATTAAAAAAGCAGGCTCTTAAGTGAAGATGCAGAAAGAACCTGCATGTTTGCTCCATGTATTTAAAAGACTACATTTTCCTAGGAAGTACCATGGTTGGATAAGACAGTGGGTTGGCACACTAATGTTGGTATACGGTTCCAAATAATACTTCTTATACCATGAAGTAGGAACCAACATGGGACTTACTGGTACGTGGCCGACTCAAGAAACCTACACTTTTGGACCAAGAGGTTAATAGTCTGTGCATCATGATACAAGAGATTGTCATGTAAGAGAGAAACTTCCAGAAAAGAGTGCACTTTACACAGACTGCATGGGTTACAAGGAGAATCGTCTTTTTAGACACTGTGCAAAACAAAACTAATATACTATGGTAATGATTATATACTGATAAAGCCTAAACACATGGGGCCTTGGAAAATTTTTATTTCATAATAATTATAAATTATTAAAGCTCAACTTAACCCAAAATTGAAGCTGCAATTTTACAGGCAAGCACAAGCCAATCTACACAATATGTTTTTGAATTTCTAAATCATGTACTTTCTAATGAATTCTTATCAACATGATTCCTTTGGGTTTAGCTGGGCTTTAAAACCCTGAAATAAAATTTTACTAAAAAAACACCCTTTTTGAAGCACACACATAGCCAAACAAGAGATAACCCCCACAATACCCCCCACTTTTAAGCTTTCCCATTGTTCCTTCTCTTATCTTGCTATCCTCCTCCCCTCTAGTCTTCCTGAATCTATGACCAGAAAGGTTCTACCTTTTCTTCCTATTGTACACTTATACCCTTTCTATATTACACAGATGGATGACAAAACACTCCAGAAACCAACATTGATGAAAAAGGAAGGAGGACATGACTCTCTATATATCATATTTAACAAACCAGTCTAATAGAAAATAATTGTAAACGTATCTCACTAACCCAATATTGTAAACATAGGATACAAAATATATGTGTTGATATTGTCTAGGACAACACAGGTCTTATTTATTATTAATAACTTGTACATTACGCTGCACTTTACAAAGTTCATTGTCATATCACTAACCATAGTTAGTTAGTTACTATCCTCTTAGCCATTGTAGTGCCCTAAAAATAGTAAATTTAGCAAACTTAGTGAATATGATAAAAAAAAACTCCCTTTGCAAACTATACCCAATTACATGCAAAGAAATATAGAAAAAAGCACTTTTGCTTGCACGTGATTGGACTGATCAATTCAAGCTTTACTTCATTTACAAAGGAAAACCTATTATCCCTTGCAGCGTATAATGGATTTTGCTAAATGAACAGATTGAACTACATTAATAATTCAACCTCCATATTTAATGTGAAGTTTCTGAATCACAATAGTATTTTGAGAATACAAAATTATTAGAGCAGAGTAGTTGAATGTGCATCCTGTGTACAATGCCATTTATCCTGGCGCACTCACCCTGGCTGCGGGGAATAAAAAACCACCATGCACTTATTTGCTTATCTTAATGTTCAGCTTTAAAATACCAGTTTATTAGATCACCTTTTTATATATTTTAAATATACTTTGTAAATGTTTGCTGTTTAGTGAAAGAACTGACAACCATTGCTTTATTATAACCTGCATCTTACTGGGAATACCACATCTTTTACATATGTTTAGCAAAAAAATAGGACATAATATATCTATGTGACATATCAATATATTAGCTATTACTTGTTGGATACTTGCAGCTTTAAAAAACAAAACATTTCTAATCCTTAAAAATAGATGAACATATCCCCAGTGCTGACATAGGAAAGCTGGAGGATCTGTTGCTTTCTCAACTCCTTACTCGATAACATTAGAGGATTTTTTTTTCATTCTGGAAATTTATATAGCGCCAACATATTATGTAGCGCTGAACATTAAATAGGGGTTACAAATGACAGACAGATACAGACAGTGACACAGGAGGAGAAGAGGACCCTGTCCAGAAGAGTTTACAATCTGAGAAGGATATGGATAATATGGATCTACTTCAGAGCTCACTGATTCTTGTCTCAAAATTGCCTGGTCTGTAGTAATTGAAAACAGAAATTACTTTTTTGGTCCAAAACTTAAATTTTTGTGGGATGCAAATAACCCTTTCTAAATACATAGTCAACACATAGTTTTATTCATAAAATACTCAAGTTTAGCCCTAAATAGGCAAAACACTTACTCAGAAATGTGCACAAATATGTCATCTGTTCCATTCTCAGGAGTGATGAACCCATGTCCTTGGGAACGTGAAAACTGCTTGCAGACACCTTTGTAAATAGGCCCTGCAGAAGCCCGGGCAGTTCTAAAAGAAACCATTTTAAATGATGCCAGTGATATAAACAATCAAACAAAAGTAGCAGATCATAAATATTTGAAAAAAAATTAAAAACATGAGCACTAAGTGTACAATGAAATACTGACTGATGAGCAGTAGATTATGATTGATGTAAAAATATTTTAAATAACATTTAATTTCAAATAACTTCCTTTTCCAATTTTTTCTTTAAAATTATAAAATTCATTTAAGTTAAGTTACAACTGGTGTGGAAGGGCCAATATTATCTAGGTCCTGCATTTTCTAGACAAAATGCATAGAAACAGGAGCTTCAGTAATTTTTGAGTAGTCTCTTCCCACTAATGTTTTGCATCGCAGAAAAAATGCCTTGCACGCTGCATGTTGTGTGCTTTGATTTGCAGTTTGCCATTCAAGTCAACTCAAACAGAGACTTTTAAACATACTTTGTGTGTTAAACCATGTGTTCTGATGGAAACAAGTCTGTAAACAAATCAGAATCAGGTTTAGGGCCGCCACCCAACAAATACTCTTATTATCCTGAGTGATTATGAAAGACTGAGGATAGTTTCTGGAGAATTGGAGTTACTTTGGGGCTTTATTGACCTGCCTCTTGTCTCTCTAACAGGTTTACAAATAAATGTATGTAATGACTGGATCAGTGTGCCACCAAAAAGAAAACAAAGTTGTGATTGGAACCAAGGTATATCAAAGACCATGACTGACCTTCTTTCTACTTCCACTGCCCTTTTTCTAGTTTAGAGCTCTTACAAAAAGACAATTATTTCTCCGATAACAGTAACAAATCTTATCCTTGCCATATCATACTGTGTCCTTTTTGAAACATTTCTTTTATTTTAAACTCCACTACTTGAGGATCTTTTAATCAGTCTCACTCTCAATCAGTCTTGATTCCTAGTTTCAGCAACACCTAACCTGATTAAAGGGAATAATGGCACTTAAAATGAATCTCAACTTGTCTTCCATATTATTCAAAGAAAATTAAACATCTGAATCTAATATCTGAATATTATCTCACACCACAATCAGCCCAATTCACAAAGTAGCAATCTACTTATGAAACACCAATCATGTTTGGAATAAAGTTGATCAGTCTACCTACTCGATATCCCTGTATGGAATCTATCCATCCAGACAAAAAATACATCTCTAAAATAAATTCACTAAAAAAATGCAGTAGAGTAAAATACTACATTGTCCTTACATTTCGTAATTTCCCCCTGAAATTCTTCCCTTATAACCCTTTTTCACCAAGCAGTTAAACCCAACATAGCTTTAGGCACCAGCCTGTCTATAATACGACTTGTTTGTGCACATTATCCACCAGTGCCAGAACTTTATATTCCTCGATTATGAAATAAAACTCGATGCTATGCGTATGATTATTTTGACTCTGGAGTTATTTTTTACATACTTTTTAACCTAAATATCTGAAGTTATCACACTCCCAAATGATGTTCTTCCCATACTGCTTTGGAGGTTGTACTAGAAGAGGCACTTTTTATCATATATATCATATATGGTACATTCCCACTTGTATGTAGCCTGGAGAATCAAACCATTTAAATGCTATACACCACTCTTTGCCATCTGTTTAAAAAGACCCCATTGTAGCCCTAAAATTTAGGAAGCCAGAGGGAATTACAAACTCCCATTTCAATCTAGTTCCAGTGTGTGTAGGGTAGCCCTGGGCAGATGTTAGTCTTCCTTATTCTGAAGTATAAAGTGCGCCCTGTTTGTAATGCAGTCAGTGGTGACCTTATTGTGGTCCCAGGCAACTGACTTTCAGAACACAATACAAAAATATGTGTAGTTATTTAATATGTACTTATTTCAGACTATTAACCTGCATCCATATAACAACTAAGCAGTAAAAATGTTCATACTTCTGCTTTGGTCTTCAAAACATGTCAGCAAGGGTAAATATTTTATTCTCTTCTCAGAACTCAGTTATAAATTTAATGGGAGAACATGAAATAATAGTAAAACTCCTTTGATACATACGCTGAATACGTTCGGGTTCTTTTTGTTGGAAGTGGACTTGGCAGGTCCCCAAAAAGAAGATGATTCCTTTCCCAGAGTCGACTTCCCTCCCTATGGAAAGGATATGATGGGGTGACTGGTGACTTTGGGGACTGAAGAGGCTGTGGTGGGGTAGTGGAGTCCGAGGACATGTTGGCGTGTAGAAGGTTGTATCTAAGAAAAAAAAAAAAAGAAAGCTTAAAAGGAATGATCAATTTATGAATATAGTATTTGTCATTGTCCATAATACTAGTGGTAATATTTTCTCTATTAACAGGAACTGACAACTAAAGAGACTGTATTGCTCAACTACTAAAATGTATTACATAACCAAAAGAATCATAAAAACAAAAAAAATTTACACTGAATACATTGAATATGTCACTGTAATACCATATAATAATATACTATATAATATGTTTGGTTAAAGTAACATTGGCACTACCTTTTCGGCAAAGGTGTTCTGACTTTGCTGTTCTATACAGGTACTAAAATTTACCATGCTAGTGTCAGACACCGAGAGGAGTTCTGATGCCACTACTTTCGTCAGTGACAAAACTATAATGACCTTTAAAAAAAGTAGGGACTAAGAAGGCCAATCATAAAATATGGAGAATAAACAGTATGCACAACACTGTAACTGTGGCTTCCAGTACTGATTTAGAGCTTTTTCATTAAATGGACAGACTTTACTGCATACCATTTCTTTTTATGTATCATCCCCATAGTATTTCATTCTAAGACACCTAATATAGAGGGTAAAGCTTTTATTAATATCTAACAACCTGTCTTATTAGAAATGTACCTACTCACACAACATAATACAGTGTCTTGAAAGACGTAATGGTTTCATTTATCTGCAAACAACATGTTATTTTACACCTCATTCTCCTAGTGCTCAGAATTTAGAGGAAAGAATTAATTTTATAAAGAAATTATTTTTGGGCTGATAATTGAGGGAATATCCTAGCTAATTAAGTAACCAATTTGCAAGTTTATTGCCTGTACTGTCAAAACCTTCTGGCAACAAGAAGACTATGATCTATGATGTTACCTATGAGGCAGCTGTTTTAACCTATAGGCTTGTCAAAGACACACAAGTCAGTACATGCCAATTATTTCATAAGAACTTGATGTTCAAAACCTTTCAGACACCCTTTCTTTACATTAGCAATTGCTTCAGTGAGTTTTTTTTAACCAGATTATAACCAGACTTCTAAAATATCACTTGCTTTACATTCTAATAGGCCTTAGAGTTCCGCAATTGTCACTACTGGCAGATCCTTAAAGCCGGTGAGTATATTCCTGTATTTTTTGCAAAGGGAAAATATGGGGCAGGTATTGTAGAGGCGTTACTGAAACTGTATTATTCTTGCTCTGCACTAACAATTTTATAAATATATATATATATAATTACTCAAATATTAGTACCTGGTGAACACGGAACTGATCAGGTATAAAAGTATTTAAATATTAGGAATTAGTATGATTAAATATTTATCTTGAAATAATTTTTGAAATCTTGAGGACAGAAACACATTATTATCATGAAGATATTCCAAAATTCCAATCTCTTTACTTGGGAGTTTCTCCTAAAAAAGGTTGGATGCAAGAAAGGTGTTTTCAAAATGTTCTGAAAACAAACTGTGGAAAATGAATCTAGGAGGACGCGGCTGAGTTTAGGGTTAGGTTCAGATGGGACGTAGAAACAGTGGTTCCAAGACAGTCCCAACTGCTATGCAGATTCCTAATGAAACTGGGGGATACTCAACTGCCACCTCCATTCATTAGCTAATGATGGTTACAGTTCCCAGGTGTGAGGGTAACTGCACTACAACCTCACTGTTCATCTGCACTTAGTAATAATTTATTCTAATTCTTAAAGAAAAAACTTTAGAATAAAAATTTTTGCATCATTGATATTAATAATGACTATTCCATTTCAGTGCGCAGATGCTGTAAATGTCATACTCAAATGTGGTAATCATACTGTAAAAACAAAAAATACCTTAAAGCAGACCTATCACCACAAGGGTGACTATTTCTTTTACATAATGTAATAAAATGTTTGTTTTTTTCTTACACCTTTAAAAATTATTTTTCCTAACTTTTTTAAGTCCCCCTTACCTTTTGACTAAAGACAGACAGGAAAAGTTACAGCCTCCTGGGATGCTTACATTAAATATGCCAGGAGGCTGCTCCTTCTGTTCATGCCCAATATTGGCCACTGTGTCATCAGAGGTTTTCCTCAATTGTAAAAAAACAAGCACACAAATTTCAGATGTGTGCAGTGAGATCTGCCCTTGTTTTTCTACATAAGAAGAAATGTCACCTAAACTTGCCCCTGCACAGTGTGAGATTGGGAGACGTCATGAAGAACCTGGAAGAAAGAAGATGGCGGCATTGTATAGAATGGTGAGCCCAGGTAAGAAGAGGGAAGCCAAGACAGAGCGGGATTGGCTGGGTGCAGTTTAAACAGAGATTGGGCGCTTATGACTGGAACACTAGTGATGTGGGCTAATTTTATCTCACTAACACCAAGGGTTGTATTTGTAAACATTTTTTTTGTATTCTATTTTTGTTTAGTTTATTTGTTCCTCCTGCCAGATTCACTTTTCCCTATTTCTCTAGTTTCCTTTATTTATGTTTTGCCCTCCAAAATCGCTTGTCCAAAATTCTTAAATAATTCTTCAGGAGCTTGGCATTATTCTAGAGGCGTTTTTACTTTTTCAAATATTTTTTTACATTGTAGTCAACCGTAAAGTCAGAATTTCTAAGTCTGTGGGGTTAAATTGTAATCATAAATGCTGGAGATGTTTTGAGACATGTGAGGCCTATATGAATCTTTCTTAAGAGTAGGATTTGTTTAAGTATGGAGGAAAAAAACCTTTATTTAGCAATCAAGAGGTTAACTAGCATTGGCATGCCCTTCATTAGCTTCCCAATGCTTGCAGATACAATATATTTAGACATCCAAACAATTGTGGTTACAGTTTAACCCAAAAAACTATAAAATTCCTATTTTCCCATAGACAATGTAAAAAGCTGTTTGAGACAGTAAAAATGCTCTAGATGGAATTCAAGCTATTCTGAAGTTGGTATAAGAAGTTTAGACTTTTGCAAATTTGGAGGTCAAAACATAAACAACGAAAACTGGGGGAACAGAAAAAGTAAATCTGTCAGGGTAAACCAATAAAATGAATAAAAATATAAGTGAATCCACCAGCAAAAAAATCTCGGCACCCCTTCCTTCAATACATTATTGCTGTACAGAATGTATAACACATATCTATTTACTTGTTTGCTTGCTTGGTTCATTTCTTTTGTCAGATTTCAGAAACCAGTTTTAGGTGCCAATTAGGAAGGGGCCAAAGTAAGGGACCAAGAATCAGGGGTTAGACACCGGAAAGCAAGGAGTTAAGGACTAAAGTTTTGAAGAAGAATGGGATTTCAGCCCAGGCCTTGGTACATTCTGGCACAGTAGTGCTATCTGTGTGAACACTGGCAGCTGTCATAGTAAATAGAAGGAGTACTTTCATGGCTGCAGGTATTAAAACATTGAGTTGATGTTTTTTTTAACTCCAATCTCTAATCTATTGAAAATATTGCTTAGTGATTCTCGATTTTAATAGCAAGTAAACAAGGACTTTCATGGCAGGATTATTGCAAAATATGTTGTTTTTAAAAGAATTTACTTTACCAACTTAATAAAATGTAAGAAAATGATAGAATATCCTATGCTACAGCCTAATCTAACATTATAGAAATGATGTGACTTCAGTGTAACAGGGCACTTTTACTTGGCATTGATAGTAAACCTTCTATTCATCCATACTTTAAAATTACAAAATTATTTTATTTGTCAACGATTATGATAAAAGAATGGTATGAAGCAATCAATAATGCACACAAAAAAACAAAAAAAAATATTGGAATTGGCCATTCCTAAAGCTTTATTTCACCATCCTTTCCAACGACAAATGACTGTGGGATGCATGAACAAGTGCTGTACATACAGCGCCATTCTGCTTTATCGGGAGGGGAGGGGGACAATGACGGAGCGGCACCCCTGCTGCACTCTCTCCCCTTTACTTGCATTATGATCGTTTGTTGTCCGTGGATACTCAACGAACAATGAGCACTGTACAAATGCCAGATTCCTGTCTGATATCAGCCCTAAACTGATTATCAGACGAGAACCATTGCACGTCTGTACGTAGTCTAAGTCTAATCCCTGCCTATCTCCTAATCATACACTTATTACTGGTATGTATCTTTTTCAAATTGGTTAAGGAATGGTTGAGGGCAGGAATTCAAACTATTTCTGAACGCTATTTAGGCTTGTTCTAGTAACTTCCTTATGGGGAACTTGAGGACCAATAGGTCAACATCACTTTGCAAATGCATGCAGGGAACTTCAAAAGTGGCAACCTCATGTATCATGAGGCTTAGAAATGCTTTGAGGTTAGCAAAAGTATTTATGGCTACACTGCCTCAAAGTTTTTTCCTCCTTTGTAACCTTTTTAATTACCCACAGTCTTGCAAATGAAGAAGAGTCGGCTTGTGAGAAGCATGTCCATTCTCTTCAGTACAGAAGTTCTGGCTGGCTTCAAATTGGCAATTTTATGTACTGGTTCAGATTTGCCTCCTTACTGTGCGCTGTGCTTGAATGTTTAACAAAGTCATGTTAAAATATATCAATAAACAATTGTTTTATGAAAGTTCAATCACATAGCTGTCACATACCTGTCAGCTATTGTTCCCATGCTTCATGCATCTCCCACACTTACCCTGCCGCCACCTTACTGCTGAGCATGCAATCTGTATCTAAACATTACAGGTTTTTACAGATAAATAACATATATAAAATACATCAAATGCACATTTTAGGCCTGATTTATTAAAGCTCTCCAAGACTTTAGAAGACAGATTATTATGGGAGAACCTTGGTGATACAGCAAACCTGGAATGGATCTTATCCAGGATTACAAACATTAGCCAACTATAGCAAATGAGTTTGAAAAAATCCATTGCAGGTTTGCTTGGATCACAGTTTCTCCCACTATAGTCTCCAGTTTATTTTCCCCATCTATTTTCTCCAGTCTTGGAGAACTTTAATAAAACAGGGCCAATAAATGCACAAAAAATACTTTTAAAAGGTTTATGTTAGAATGATTGGTCTGATTAAATTATCAACTTAAAAAGACCTTCTCACTGAATGTAATGCCAAAACCCAGAGGTGACAGCACATGCCTCCAACCTATTCTGAGTACCCAGTTTTTGGAACCCAAGTACCCAATTTTTGAAAATTTCCTGAGCTTGCATTCCTCCTACACATTCTTTTGGGGCAAAATGAGTGTGAGAAGGGGGACATAAGTGTCAGAGCTTTGCCTGTTAGAACAGCCTAGCACATGGGTGAATATAGTAACACTAAATGTGGCTGCAGCAACACCCCTGTGCACCTGTGCATCATAACTGACAGCCATTTTCTGTATTATTAAGAGAACTGCTACTATATAAAACAAAGAAATCTATATCTGTAATAGGAGAGAATATATACTAATCTGTCCTGCTGTTTACACCACTGAACATCACTACAACGATCCTCAGATACCCAGTGGAAAACCAACATGTAAATCTCCATGCAATCTCCATCTCCGTGTCCTGTGCAATTCTGGTTGGTTCCTCCTGCTATCCTCCATGTCTCCAGTGTATCCTGCAATGCCACCGAGGTCCCTACATGGGATGGTAAGAAAAACCTGCATGCAATACCCTCCCCGGGGCTAATAGCTTATATTCCAAACATATTAAGAAGGGCATTTTAGTTAAATGTCATTGCATTGGCACAGAATCATTTTATAGACTTAAAACTGATTTGTTCACTAGATTGGGGTCTCAAAGCTGAATTAGAGCCTAATGCATGGTAGACAGAAAAGACAAAAAAGATACTACAAAGGGGAAGGGACGTTCAAGACAAACAATTACTGTACAGCCATTCTCAACCTTAGGGTACCGCCAGAATTTGTTAGGGGTTCCTTGAGCTGTAGATTGTTGTCTTCCCATTTTCTGGTGCCCGCATAATATAACCAACGTAGCTTTTTAAAGCCAGCAGCATCACATAAGAAATAATTTTAACTGTCTTTAGAGTAGCATTTAGACCATCATTGTAAAATGCTTCTAGCTCCCTCCTAATGTGCAGAGCTTTTATCCCACTGACACCCAATGAATTGATTTTATTATAGGTTTCCTGAGACCTAGTAAAAATGTAAGGGGTTCTTTTGGGATAAAAAGGCTGAGAGAAGCTGAATTACTATATGGAATACCATCAAGTTAATAAAATCATTAGACAATTTGGGTATTTTAAAAATGTATCTAGAATATATATATAAATTTATATATATATCCTGAAAAATGTATTAAAGCTCTCAAAGGCTGGAGAAAATATACTTTTATCAATGAATATGGGTTATCCAGCAAACCTGGAATTGATTTCCTAAAAGTCATTAGCTATTAGCAAATGTTTTCAATTTTAGAGCAGTTCCATTCCAGGTTTGCTGGATCACCCAGTTTCCCTGATGAAAGTGTATCTTCTTGAGCCTTGGAGAACTTTAAAAAATCAAGCCCACTTTCTGTAAACTGGTGATTTGCAGGTTAATTAAAGTGCATGGCTGCCATAACTTGTGAGTGCTACAATGTAGTAAGAAAATTTACAGAGCTGCTAACAGCTGCAATATACAAAAACAAATTGGAATTAAATAGATCAAAGCAATCAAAAGACAGTGCTAAAGCTGCAGTTTCATATACCGTAATGTCATTACATTTTCTTTATGATAAATAAATACATTTATATTAAAAATACCCATGTTTTAGGTGTGTCAAGGAGAAGCTATCACCCTAATTTATGCAAACTACCCAACCCAGCCTGATCTGGAATCATCCTTTCCTCCTTTCACTTGCAATGTGTTGTGCAATACTGTTTACATTACAAGAACAGCTTTAAACCTTCTTTATCTATGCAGGATTAAACTTGATTTGCTTGCAAAGTGGCAAGCCACATTTAAAATGGCTTCTAGGCCCCAATAAATATTGCTGCAGCCAATGGGATCTTCCTTATCATTATGCAGGGGGATTCCCCACATATATATTGCATATATTACATACTTTAATATAGTAAAAGGTTTATCTGTTTTTCATTTTCTTCTTTCTGCTTCCCACACTATGCAATGTGCACAATATGCTTGATACGTGTTCCCTTTTCTGGATGTGACACAAATATCAGCTTCTGATTTCACAATGCATTATTTACACAACAGTACACGCTTTCTCTCCATAAAGGTGAACTGATCATCTAATGGCAGCTAGTAAGGAAACAAGCTTGATTTTCTGAGACAGATCAGACATTGAGCATATTAAGGGTTACAACATTCGATAACATCTCATCTCAGATTGCCTAATTGTCCTTATTACCAACCTCAAAGAAATGCATTACCATATACATGGCCATTTTGCTTTCTATCGTTTTGATTAAGCTCAATCGGGATGAGTCATTTGTTCTCTCCCCATCCTAAAAGATCATGGCATTATGTATGCTGAGCTGTGCAGGACAGATCCAGTGCCAGCCATTTAATAAGTATTGTTACCAGTAGCTCTGCCAAAGGCTGCCTGCTTTAGTTATCAGGCTAGTCCCTGGGGGTCTTGTTGGAAAAGGATTTTCTGCAGATTATATTTAACGCCTTCCCATCCCAACATCTGGATTTCTTTGTGTCTCATTTTAGAAGCAGGTGCATACTACAACTACACAAAATAATAAGAATATTTACACAAATAGCCACCTATGTCTACATTCCAATTTCATGGAGAAAAGATATTTGTAAAGATACAAGTCTCTGCTGGTAAATGTTACACATTCAGATCTTTTCAGGCAATCTAATAAACAATTACTAGGAAGTGCAGGACAAACATTGCACTGTATGCCACCATGATCAATGCCTGCAGTCTTTTCATACATAAATGACATTTTGCATTTTTATCATCTGTAAGCAAGAAATGTCAAATCTGTGACTAGAACATTCTATTGCTTTAGATTACATTATAAACGTGATCAGATCTGACTGCAATACATTATACATGCTTATATATGATTTTATATGATTAGATTGCTAGCTCATATTTAACATAGGAGATGGGAGAATGATCCAAGCCTGCACGAGTGACAACATTCTCAGCTATCAGAAATTACAAACATGATTGCAGCAGATCGTTGTCATAACATGGTGTTATAGAGGATGTATAGCCCTTCTCTCACACCCACATATAGTATATATAGATCACAATTATGTACAAATCAGTCCTCCTCACCTTATACAGCTCGTCCTCCTAATCTTCCTTGTTATTTTGTATCTAAATTCTCCTGCACACCCCTCCTGACGTCTGTGACAGGGAAGGAGTGGTTCCTAATAGGCTGTCCCATTAAAGTCACAGCCTGAATAGCAATATGCCAGCATGCGCCCTCATAGCGCTCACCTATACCGAGGACTGTGAGCCCCCTGAGGGCGGAGCACCGACTAATATTAGCTGTTGTCCTTTAATAATAATAATAATAATAATAATAAATATGTCACACTTGCACACTGAATAAGTTGTATTTGGCTGGGGTGTATGTTAAGACATAATATCACACATTGGCGCACTGCCACATAGCTTTTAGCCTATTTGCTACACAATATACACATGAGGCACCTGACAGTATATTGATCTGGTCATTATACTGCCAAGCCATACGCCTCTGTTTACACAGCTCCGTAAACTAGAGCGCATGCGTGAACAAGCCAAGGTTAAACTCCGGAACGCATGCGCAGTATGAGGGCTAAAAAAAAAAAAGAAAAAACGTGAGAGTGCCATTTCATCGTGTGCTAGATGTACGCATGCTCTCAGTGCGCAAGCATGGTTGGTGCAGCGGGAGGGTTTGGATGTTGCCCTGGTGACGTTAGCTGGGCGGAAGTGATGGAGAGTGTGCTGATGGTGTGCTGGTAGCACGCGCCGGGCAGTGAGGTGATAGAAGGTATGGCGCTGTTATTACCGATCGTTATCAGGCTACGTTATGGTTTCTTTATATCTTTACCATATGGTTTCCAGAAGAAGTTTTTCATGGCAATACATTCTTTAAGGTGTAGAGTGAGACTAACTGACATGTTGGAATATCAGTGTTCAGAATATCAGGGTGTATTTTCATTTTAGTATAATGAGCAGCTCTCTGGTCATTCTATAGGTGTGAATAAAGGCAGAATTATGTTGTGCTAAAAGCTCAGAGGAAGTAAACTGAAAAATGCCCAAAACAAAACAAACCCACTTAAATCCTGCAGAGCGGTCTATTGGGCAGGAGGTGTCTTCCATCGGGTCCCGCGTCCTCCCGATATCCGTCTCTGAGCTGGTGCCTGGGTGCCGCCATCTTCGCCATTTCTTCCGAGTTCTTCTTCCTACACCACCCAATGCAGGCGCGAGATCGGGTGACGTAGATGGAAAATAACTTGGCGATCTCGCTGCGCATGCGTGTGATCGGCAATTTTTTCACCTTTTCACGAAAAGGCTCTATCTGCACATGCCCAAGATGCCCAGGCATGCACAGAAGGAGCACCCAAGAGCCCCTCAAGGAGGTGTTGCTGCACAAATGGGTGTTGCATTAAAAAAATATACAAACAGACTTTTACTTTCCATTAACCTCCTGGGCGTTACACTGATGTCTAGATTTCTGTACCACAAGCGGTACACTGTTTTTCATGAAATTTTTTTTTTTTAAATTGTAGACCTGTAACTTACAGAAATATGTCCGAACAGGGTTCTAGTAGATATCATGAATATAAAAAAAGGAATCGCCGAGAGACGCGTACGCAAACGCAGAGTGTTCTAATTCTTTCCGTACTTCCATGCAAAAAGTGTTACATTTTTTGCATGGAAATTTATTTTAGATTGTAGGCTATAATTCACCGAATTACTCAATAATTACTTATAATTCACCGAATTACCTCATAACTCACCGAAATATGTCCAAAATTTTATAAATTTAATAATAAAAAAACATTTTTATAAAACATAATAAAAAAAATCTTTAAAAAAAATAGTTTGTAGTGTAATGAAACTGTACAGTAGCTTATAAAATATATATATAATACAATTATATATTATATAAAGATTTCTTTGTATTGGACTCAATACAGCTTTTTTGTATTGAATCCAATACAAAGTGATTTGAATTTCCCGCCCCACCTTCCGCCCGCACCGATGCTTGTAGCGACGTCACCGGGAAACCCTGGAGATCCTCACTGCACACGCCGGGTGAAGACTGAAGACAGAAGATGTCTCCCGAGGAGCTGCGGGGACAAGGTAAGTATTTTTTTCAGTTGTAATCAGATTGTCATACAATGTTGTATGACAATCAGGTTGCACTGTAACGCTTGTTTATACTTTTAGCTACCCAGAACCTGGTACGGGGTAAACGCTTGTAGCAAGTTTTCTTACCCCGAACCAGGTTTGTTGTCTACCCTTTTATGTAAAGTGAAATTTTTGAGGTTAGGTACGCCCTAAAGCGGAAGTAAACTAAATAAATAAAGTATATTCTATTTTTCCATTGAAATTGAGGTGAGAGACGCCTCTTTGCATAATTGTAAATAAAGATTGTAATTATAAAGAACATAGATTATGTGGTATATTCCCAGTCTTGTTACAATCACACAGGACTGTGATATTGGTACTAGACACCGATGCTCCAACAACATAGATGACCGTATTTGACGCATATAACCCAACACGTTTCGCCACGGTTTGGCTTCTTCAGGGGTATAATAATATACGCACTGTATGGTATGTATTGAAGTTCAGGATAGCATCACTTACAAAGTTAGAGCAATGAATGACATTTTTTAATATGCATGATGACAGGGCAAGAGGAAGAATTATTAAAGTAAATGCAGTTGGAGATAGGCTTGCTAAAGGGTCTAACTAGGACTTGCAGACAATGCTTAATTACCTTATTGCTATTGGTCTGGAAGATCCAGAATTGTAGCATGTAGTCCAACAATTCAAGTTTAAGAAGAGTAAGGCTGTGACCCAGTGTGAAGAGTAGTCCAATAATTCAAATTACAGGAGAATAAGGCTGTAATCCAGAGTGATCTTTGTATGCGGGAGAGTTAATGTTGAGAATTTGGTTAGAATGAAGTTCTGCCCAAGAATCAAAGTGCCGAGAGCACGCTCATAGTACAAACAGAACTTTTCTACAATAACTCTCCCGCATTCCAAAGATCACTCTTAGTTACAGCCTTATTCTCCTGTAATTTGAATTATATGTACCACTGTATCAGTGCATTGGAGTGAGGCTGTAAACACATTGTGCAAAAAGAATATAAAGCATTTGTTTTGGGGTTCGTACACATGACAACACCCGGTATAACACCTATAGTTTGCATTGCCCACAATGTGCGGTTTATGGCTTGTAGTGCATTGCTCTTTAATGCACACAGTGTGCTCCTGTACATTCACCTTGACACACTACAGGGCACACATTTCACATGGTTGTGTTGGCATTACATGGTAGACTGATAGTGTCTTCCCCTTTTTGTTCATGTATGGCCTTTTACTGTGTATGACAGCCTCACTGGCTAATATAGTAATTTAGAGTTGAGAAAATATAGGTTTCCAACCATATACCCTGAATCAAGTGTTTAAAGCATACGCACATTGTGGGAATCCAGGCGCTTGTTGAAAGCTTTGACATCCAAACACCTGCAGGAGCCTGCTATGTATTGATAGCATTGCACTTGGTAAGTAGATAAACAATCATGCTCTTAAAACATACCTAAACTCAGATATTTCACATTACATAAAAGGGTAGATAACATGGGAACATACCCATGTAAAAAAATGTAACCAGTGTCGGTGGATTTACACAACTTTAGGATTCCTATTAGATATACTCCTCGCTGTTGTTATATTTGTGAATCAAAGGGTGTAGTTTACTTAGCATTGTGTAACTGCAGACGGTACTATGTAGGCAAAACCATTGGAAATTGTCATGTGTATAATGTAACAAGTGGTAGGATCATTACACCATTAAGTCATCATATGGGCATTTGTCATAATTATATGTATGTGCATGAGATGAGAATTGTTGTATTGGAACAAGTACTTCCCAATGAAAGAGGGGGCAACTTATTATGCTATTAAAGCGGAAAATTAAATGGATTTTTACTTTAAAAGCCACGGAATACCCGGGTTTAATTCAGAATATTAGCTATAAACCCTTTTTGGAATAGGACATCTATGGGTCTCATATGTTACAGTTGAAGATAAAATTATGTATACCTCTTGCTGTTGCAAATATGTTTGCCTCTGATTACTGATATCTTCATGCTCTGTATATGATTATATTTGTCATTGCTTTTACTATTGCTTGGTTTGTTGCACTTGTGTCTTCTGTACGAGAGTAATTGTAACTTATAAAGAGTGTATATATGAATTTATTTTATTTGTATCTCTGGGGCATCTGGAGCGCGGGATATTTTACTGGATTTGATTAGTGACACATGAAAGGAAATTTCTTCTAGCTTAAATTTATGATCTTTTTAAATACTTATTAGGTTTCCCTGTACTTAGCTGTTTCTGCCCCTCTGCGCCTGTTGCCATCACGTGTTCCTCTCGCTTGTGGATCTGCTTATGCGATTGGGAAGAGATACTTTATTACTTTGTGGTTAATATTGTGATCTACAGTTGTGAGTATTTTTCTATGGGAACTTTATCTATTGATATGTATTATGCTTCAACACACCTTATCCCCCCAAACACTGCTCCAATCATCAGTGCTGCTCAGGGAACAAGATCACCGGTAATCGGAGAAGTGTATGGAAGGTCTTTTAAGATGACTGGCTTGTGTGCGAGAACATCAGTCTAACACTTCTCCATGCAGTTTGTTTTTTGCTACCTTAAATAAAGGCAATGGTGTTTTTTTTGGAGTCCAAGAAAAAATGATACATTTGAGTATTGTTTTTTTGGGGCAAGAGATACAGAAGACCTTTTTTTGATTTTCCTGCCATATATAGCTTGTAAGCCCTCTACACTTTGCTTTGAACACAATGGGTTTTCTGAGCTTCCCCTTTCTATTATACATATTGGGTGGTTAGACATTTGATGGAACGTTGACATCAATGTTGATAAGATACATATAAATCAGGGGGGCCACCTTCCTATGGCTAGTGGACGTGAGGCTTGAACAGCACCCTGACAAACACCAGCAAATGGTGGTGGGGGGTTTAAACCAGCTGAGTTCTTAACAAAGTTATATGTACTTTAAGATTGGCAATGTCACTCCTGGCTGCTTAACAACACAATACGTGGGCATCAGTGATGTTAGGGGCTTGAAAAATGGATTGTGTTTCAGTAGAAACACGGATATAATTGTGGATTCAGTAGACTGAATAGACCAAGTGGTCCATTCAGTCTACTCCAACATTTTATACAATGCTTGTTTAAATTCACTTTTTTAGCTAACTCGCTATTAAATACACCTGAAGGAATTTCTATGCAATGGCATACCTTGCCCACCAAATCTAAAGTTATATCACTATAAATAGATGAAATAGTATAGGACTTCATACAGAGTTTTGTGGTACACCAATGGTGATTTGTCTCTATCTCTTTTAGCTGAATATCCACTGAACTACTCAAGGGTTAAGTCTTCGTTTGTACAACTTTTATTGAGATCATTATGTGGAAGAAACCCGGCATTTTTCTGTGTGTCCTTTCATTAAATAGACCCAATGTTGATTCATTCCTTTGCTGAATTCCAATTTTTGATTTGCAGTCTTTGCAACCACCCAAAATGTTTGTCCTAGTTGAAATGGTGGACACTGTACGAACAACTCCATGGCAGTTTGAGCGTAAGCTGAATGACTCCATTGCTGAAGAACTTAACAAGAAATTAGCAAATAAGGTAAGCAGCACTCAGTTTAAAAAATGTAGATCCTAATGTACTCCACTAATGAACTATGAATAATTGCATTTTAGTTTGGTTTGGTACAAGTACCCCATCATGAATATTTTCAAGATTTGTTAATGCTCTATGCAGTTGGAGATTAATCTGACTCCTTTACCAACAATATTGTTTAGTCAAGCTTACAGAATTGATAGCATAAAGCGTTTTTGTAAAAAATACTTTTCTAAAATGGTTACATGTATTTCCTCTAATATGTACAAATAAACATTTTCTTGTATGTACAGACAATCAAAATAACTTTGTTTGTTTTTACTTCTTAGAAAATATCAATTAGATTTCTTTTGGGGCCCCATAGACAATTTCTCTAATTTATGCTTATTTTATTGTTTTTAGGAAT
The DNA here is from genome assembly GCF_032062135.1 of Pyxicephalus adspersus. Classification (NCBI taxonomy): domain Eukaryota; kingdom Metazoa; phylum Chordata; class Amphibia; order Anura; family Pyxicephalidae; genus Pyxicephalus; species Pyxicephalus adspersus. The sequence goes on along the minus strand of NC_092865.1, from coordinate 42,200,538 downwards.
CAGCCCAATATATTTTGTGTTTCCCTTTGTCTATGACCATAGAATGTATTGTGTCATATGTACAGACAGGTCAGCATTGCTTGCAGGGTGTGTGTGTGTTTATTTATTGGAGCCGTTTGTAGTAACTATAAATGATTTATGTTGTCAATAAACATTTGAGACACTATCTTATGAAACTTGGAAGGGTCAGCATTAAAAGCAGCAAAACAAACACAATTTATGTTTTCAAAAGTTTACCCATTTTACTATGCACATCCAATTATGAAGGCTGAACTCCTGCACTTCCTAAGGGAGAGTATGGCTGTTGTGCATTTTATTCATCTGATTTTTTTCAGTGACCTGTTTCCAAATTATTATTTTTTTTAATTAACAAGTGGACTCTGCAATAAATGTATTTTATTTGCTTTAACTCTGTCTTTTAGAATGTTCATTGGGCTGACTAAACAGGTTGAGGAAGGGAGTGGGAAGCAGGGAGATGAGTAACATGCGTTACATGTTTTTTTGGGTGTGTGTAGGTTGTGGCGCTTGCTGCCAAGCTTTGAAAAAAGGTTTGTAAAAAGGTTTTCCAGCAAAGAGGACAAGGATAGAAAACGTGATAAATATTTGTTGTAGTTAATGGAACTTGTAAATTGTGGTATTACCCTTTCACACCTGGCCAAAGCTGTATTTTACCTTTTCTCCTCATGCGAATTAGCAAAAGTGACAGGAGCTTTGTCAGTTGCGTATAGTGAATAATAATAATAACAAAAAGTCTAAAATGTCCCTGTCTTAAATATTGATTTAATGTAGTGAAACATATTTGTTTTAGGTTGTGTATAATGTGGGTCTCTGCATTTGTCTCTTTGACATAACTAAGCTGGAAGACTCTTATATTTTTCCTGGCGATGGAGCTTCTCACACCAAAGGTTAGTTCTCAGCATTCTGGTTCATTGTTCTTCACCTTTTGGAAAAACCTAGTGTGAATTAATAAAGCATTCTTTAATACTACATGACTGATATCGTACTGTATTCTGTCAGCTAAACTTGGCTATATGTTACAGAAGTACCATAACAGCACAGAAATACTCCTGGATCAATCTTGAATGTGTCATCTGGTGTATAAGAGATTTGAACACACATGGAATAAACCAGTCCATCATAGATGACTATTGGGGTATTGTGGGAAGGACTGAAAGTTTTTTCTTTACAGTACCAAAGCAGTAACCAGTTATCAAAAATAGCAGGCAATACATATCACATTCGCCCAACTCCTGGAGGGCAAGTATCATAGTCCTGTATTTACATCTACATGGCTGTTTAAAAAACCCTGTTATGCACACTCAGGAGTTGTGAGTATTGGTTTAAAGCATGAAAGTTGACCGGAGCACCAAATGCCACACTACAGGTAATGTCTAAAGTTGTACTGTATTGTATTGTAAAATAAAAGGGCTTACACAAAGTCAGTAAAGCAAAATAAACACATACAGTGAGGGAAAGAAGTATTTGATTCCCTGATGATTTTGTACCTTTGCTCTCTGACAAAGAAATGACCAGTCTATAATTGTAATGGTAGGTTTATTGTAGCTGTGAGAGACAGAATAACAACAAAAGAACCCTCAAAAACCCAATGCTCAAAAGTCAGAGCTTGATGTGCATTGTAATGAGTAAAATAAGTATTTGATGCCCTATCAACCTGGCCCTATCAACTGACTAGGCCACTCCAGGACCTTCATTTGCTATTTCCTGAGCCACTCCTTTGTTGACTTGGCCATGTGTTTTGGGTCATTGTCATGCTGGAATACCCATCAACGTCCCATTTTTAATGCCCTGGCTGAGGGAAGGAGGTGCTCAACCAACATTTGATGGTACATGGCCCCATCCATTGTCCCTTCGATTCGGTGAAGGTGTCCTGTCCCCTTAGCAGTAAAACACCCCCAAAGCATAATGTGTCCACCTTGATGTTTGACAGTGGGGATGGTGTTCTTGGGGTCATAGGCAGCATTCCTCATCTTCCAAACACGGTGAGATGATTTGATGCCAAATAGCTCAATTTTGGTCTCATCTGACCACAACACTTTCACCAAGTTCTCCTCTGGATCATTCAGATGTTCATTGGCAAACTGCAGACGGGCTTTTACATGTTCTTTCTTGAGCAGGGGGATCTTGCGGGCCCTGCAAGATTTCAGGCCTTCACCGCGCAGTGTGTTACCAATTGTTTTCTTGGGGACTATGCTCCCAGCTGCCCTGAGATTATTGACAAGTTCCCCCGGTGTAGTTCTGGGCTGCTTTGTCACCGTTTTCATGATCATTGCTCATCAGGGGAAATCTTGTATGGAGCTCCAGATCGAGGGAGATTGACAGTTATTTAGTGTTTCTTCCATTTGTGAATGATCGTGCCAAATGTTGTCACCTTCTCACCAAGTTGCTTGGCGATGGTCTTGTAGCCCAGTCCAGCTTTGTGTAGGTCTACAATCTTGTCCCTGACATCCTTAGACAGCTCTTTGGTCCTGGACATGGTGGCTAGTTTGGAAACTGATTATTTGCTTTTGTGGACAGGTGTCTTTTATTCAGGTACTATAACAAGGTTGGATTAGGAGCACTTATTATACTCATTACAATGTAAATCAAGCTCTGAATTTTGAGCACTGGGTTTTTGAGGGTTCTTTTGTTGTTATCCTGTCTCTCACACCTACAATAAATCTACTATTACAATTTATAGACTGGCCATTTCTTTGTCAGTGGGCAAACGTACAAAATCAGCAGGGGATCAAATACTTCTTTCCCTCACTGTACTCTTACAGCTATATCGGGATGCAGTATCTGCTCTGTGGCCTAAAAAAAAAAAAAAACACCACCTACCTTTACTTTTGCAGAGCCCCTGATCCCCCCATACCTGGTCTCTATTCGATCTCCCACTGTCCTGGAATCATCCTTAATACTAATGCGAAGGAAGCACAGGTCACTGCCATATTCTTCCTTTTTTTGGTTACATCATCTGATCTCACACTGAGCAGGCATGAGATCGACAAAAAAAATATCATAGCAAAGGCAGATATAGAGCTTTGGCTCTTCTATGAAACTGCAAAAGAAAAGTTTACATTGAAATTGTCACACAGTTGTTAACCTGTGAATGTGACAAGTGACCAGTTATTAACAGAACAGTGCCAGTCCCAACACAGGATTCCATTTCACAGAGCAGAAGGATACGTGCAGTCTCTTTTTCTCCACTGCAGCCTGTCTAGAAACTAAGTGTTTATTTAAGACATCAGATTCCATACCCTTCTTGTCTTCAGTAAATTCCAACTCTTGGTCTCCATGTAGATCTTTCCTTTGCCTACCCAGTTCATCTTCCAGGTTCATAGAGCAGTAGAAGAAAAATGCAAGATCATATACATATACTATGTAATGCAGACTTGCAGTAGGATGCTTGCTACTTTGTTCTCATTACAGGTGGTGTCCTGAGTACCTTTTTCTTCCCCGGGTCACTTATTACTGTACTAGGGCATTTTAGGGGAGCCTGTAATAGAACATGAATTTTGGCCAAACATTGAACATAAATACTAGTCATAATTGAATGAAATGCTCTCATACAAAATGTTTTGGAAAGGACACCATAATAAAGTAGCATAGCATCAGTACAAAACAGGGATGTATAAATGTATAAAATGCTTGGTTTAAATCTTGAGCTAATATTGATGGACGAGTCTTTATTGAGAACGTCTTTACTTGCTGTGAAGAGAAGAAGTGATGGTAAATCTCTTTAATGAATCTTTCTAAAGGGGTCACTTATACAATTAAAACTCAACAAAACACAATTAAAACTCAAAAACAAGAGTCCACTGTAAATAAAACTTTCAAAAAAAAGTCTGGAGGTAACTGGATTATGGATTTTGTTTATTAGTAAAAGCTTTGGATGATGGGTGAAAAATAAGAAATATTATGTTCTTGCATATTTATTTTAAAAGTCATAAAATGCTTTGTATGTGTATCTTGATTTCAGTTCATTTCCGGTATGTTGTTTTCCATCCTTTTCTTGATGAAATTCTGATGGGGAAGATCAAAGGCTGCAGCCCAGAAGGTGTACATGGTAAGTGAGATAACACCTTACTATGTAACTATATATATGATTTGATTATGTCAAAATAGGTTTTATTAACTTGATGCTATTTTGACTACTACTTGACTTGTGACCTCACAACCCTTTTTATTTAATTTAATTAATTTAGTTTTTGTTGGGCAGATATTAAAGAGCACCTGAAGTTGTTCCTAAATACAGCAACAAGGAGCAAATGACTAGCACCAGCATTGCCTGTAGTCTCTGCAACTTTCTGGCAGCATACTTTAATAAAATATGCCTGACCATTTTTTATTTTAGCGCACAGGGGGTTCACATATGTTTTTTAGGGTGCTAAACAAAAAGACTGCCAATCATTCAAAATGCCAAATGCAATAAAACACCCAAATTTTACCATGTGTTACCCTAATGCTTCAGTGTTAATAGGCAGGTTAAGCTTATAATTACCATGGATTCTACTCTGGTAGAATGTGATCATGGGGCCAGACAAAGTAAAAAAAAGTTTCCTACACTAAAATGTTTTTCAGTATTGGGTATTCCCGATGAATGGGCCTTCAATGGAGGTTATGTAATGGTATATACGCAGCAATTTGTATGGTGCTATAGGCATATTCCACAACAAAACGCTTCTATTAGAAGCAGTCAGCTTACTATTTTATGTAACTGGCACGTCAGTGTAAACATTCTCTCCCAGTGGAGAACCATCTTTTCTTAGTGTGAAATGATGTGTCATTCAATAAGACACTTGCCCTATTTTCTCTGTGAGATATTCAAGATCAGGCAGAATCATTACTCTTTTCTTCCTCTTAGTGTCTCTGGGATTTTTTGATGATATTATTATACCTCCAGAGTCTTTGCAGCAGCCAGCTAAATTGTATCCTTTATATAAAATCTGAATGAATATATGAGTGTGTATTAAATGATAAATGATAGCTCCAATGCTTTGCTAACTGTACGGTTGGAATAATAGGATGTTTTGTTTAATTGTCAAAAAAGTACGTCCTTACATTTACCGCCACTTTAAATCTCATTAATTTAAAATCAGGTGTTCCAGATTAGGTGCCAGTAATATGAATCATCATAAGGGCATATTCTATTGGAACCTATCCTACTTCAACTTCAGGTATGGAGGGTCTGGTGTACTTTTTGCTATTGGTGTTTTTTGTGTCATTATGCAAAAAGCAAAAGATTTCTCTGTGCCCCCAAGAAAGAAGATTGTAGATACCTATGAATTTAGCACGTTAATTAAAAATCTTCCCATATACTGAGAGGAATGGATTGTTGTATGATTGTTGAAAGGCTGTATATATAAAATGACTGTTTGTCCAAGACTGGCCAGCACAACAAATTAAGGCCATGAACTGACTGATGCTAAAAGAAGCCTCCATTAACTCCAAAATATAAAGTAGGCTCTGTAGATAACTCAGTAGTTGTTTTTAGTGTGCATACATATAGGATTAGGGATTTTATCAATTTAAAACTGTATAAGTGGTGTGTGAGGTAAAAGTCTTTACTGTTTCAGAAGAATATTAGAACAAGATACAGTGGAACATAAACAAAGACCAGGGCTTCTGCTACAATCTGCTGTGGGATTATGATTCAAAGATGGAGTTTTGTCCACAATAACAGTCAATTTATTTGGTGGAAACAAAAGAACAAGTTTTAGGAAACCAACTCCATAATAACTAAATGAAGTATCGTGGTGGAAATGGTATGGTTTGGTATTGCTTTGCATCTTCAGGGTCTGGGCAGCTTGAAGTCATTGAGTCAACTCTGAATTCTGCATTATATCAAAACGTCTAATTTATAGAGCAAACTAATCTCATTGCAGAATAGTTTATACCTGGTTTTCCCCCACATCCCAAAAACTGTCCAAGTTAATTGGTTTCCCCCAAATTTTGTGTTTGGTAATGGCAAAACTATGGCAGGGAAATTAAATTGTGAGCCCCTATGAGGGACAGTGGGTGACATGACTTTGTAAAGTTCTGCATAATATGTCAGTGCTGTATAAATACAAGTTGATGATAATGATATATTTTGTCCAGCTTGGCCGGTATAGAATATGCGTAATCAAACTCCTAGGGGGACATGGATGTACAAAAATACCCCTTTTAGTAGGTTTGGATAGGTTAACATTTCCATAACATCTCTCTGTCTTCCATAACATTATTTTTTTACCCTAATGACCCACTTTTATACTGGAGTTGACCTTTAACATTAAACAAAATTGCCTAAAACCTTTACTGAAGAGAAAAAAAAACCAAAAACAAAGGTAATCCTTTTAAATGTAAAGGTACATTTTTATATTTTCCTGAACTTGTTTTACTTTAGTGATGAGGCTGAACAGGTTTGGGTATGGGAGTATGAAACCGAAGAAGGTGCCCATGATCTGTACATGGATATTGGAGAGGACATACGATTTCGAGTGGTAGATGAGACCTTCATAGATACATCACCCACTGGACCTAGCACTGCAGATGCCTCGTCCTCCACAGATACAGTAGAGACACAACGCAAAGAGGCGCCATACACGTTAGTGGTAAGGTCCCTTATTTTGACAGTGTTACATACATAATGTTTTACTATAGCATGTTTTCAGGACATTATATGCTAAATTTTAGTAAAAGGGAACAAAACTTACTTGTTTGGATTTTTTAGTGGTTGTGTACAAATTTTTTATTTAATTCTGGTCTGGACTAAACATAAGCCATTGGCACTAAATATTAGCCCTGTGGAAAGATCCCCCCCACCAGTCTATTGACAGCTGAGGTGTGTACACAATTAAAAATGTGTGACTCAATAAAGTATTCTAAATGTTATAGGAACTTCTAGATTTTTTTTTAGTTTGCCATCTTGCTCTGTAGTACGAGTGCACAATAAAAACAAGGTGTGCTTATGCAGTTGTTTTTAAGATGTACATATTGGTCGTTGCTAAATTAAAAAAAAGTGGTTCATTGCATTTGATATCTCTAGGGTTCAATAAGTGAACCAGGCTTGGGCCTTCTTTCCTGGTGGACCAACAACTGAACAAAAAGGAAGTGCCACTCCTGTTATAACTAAAGTCCTCGACTTCTGGAAGGTTGAGAACACGATGGAATCTCTCATGTGAGAAAAAAAAGTTTTCGCCGGCTAAGACTTTGAGAAAAACCTGAAAAAGATGAGGAATAAAAACTGCTGAGATCCTGTATTTATAAATGGCATATAAGAATGTACATTTTGTGTTTGTAGAACTTTAATCACAGATGGATGTGAAAGGCTTTAAATAGATTTGTTTTCTTAGTAAGTTGTAAATAAAATTAACTGAGAACTGTCAGTCTTCACTGAAGATGTTTGATTTTTTTTTTTATGAATGCCAAAAGGTGAACTTAAGGCCTCAGCAGTTATTTTTTGAAATAGACCTAACAAAGTAAGAATGTTTACAGTAAAATTCATTGAAATGGGTATATACTTTCACAGCAGCTTGTGGAACCCTCCTGTATAGTCTATTGACGAACAGTAAGTTCCCAGGCTTTATAAAAATACATAATGTACTTTATCATAAACGCATATAATACATACCTGTGTTTTTATACATAAATTTGTATATTCCGTACTACACTAAATTCTATTAAATAATTTGATTTCAATTAAACTTTTTAAAAAAAAAAAAAAAAAGTAATTAAAGCAGGTAATTGGAAATTTTAAGTGTCAGCAGTAAAACATCATAGACTTTTATGGTGCATAAATACTATATTAAGGGAGCCCCATTTTAAAATGGATTTGCTGCCAATACATCCGAAGGTGCCTAAAAGTCTACCTGACCATTTTTTTTTTTTTTTGTAATTTATTGCATGGCAGCCCACTATTGTGCCTTGATGGTTGTGTGTTGACAATCAGAATTAAAGGCATCACAGTGTAAGTAATATAAGTCTGGATTAATGCCAGAAGTGTACATCCGGCCTTAAACTGTATCTATACACACACATTTTTTTTTTTTTCATAAAACGTGGAAGAATAAGATCTCTTGCTGGGTTTTACTGCTATCCGGGGCTGTTAGATAAATTTTACTGCCTGTGATAAGACTTTAATGCTGTAACAAACAAATATTATATAATATTATGGACAGTGTTTATTTATTTTTTTTAAACCTGTGGTCTTATGACAACGGTTTTAACAGACAGGAAATCAAGTTTCATACTCTTAAAGTAGCAGCAAAATTTGAATGCAAATCTCCCTCCCTGGATGCTTTATTCTTATGTGGCTTACCAAAAAAATACCAAAGAGAAAAATTCAATGTACCTGGTGGCAACAAATCTATATCTAATGTGTGTAAGAACAAATACTTTTAAAATAGGATGGATATAAACTATAGAAAATAAAGTAGAGAAAAGGTTTTCTTCATGCTTTTGTTAGCAGTAGCTGGGGTATCCACTTAGCATATACGTTTCTTTTTACATAGGACATCAACATTCTTATCTTCCCATTTTTTTCTTCATACTTGAATTTATCTTTTGGATAAGAATAGTTTTTGTGTCTTTTGCATTAATTATATAAATAATTTTTAAATTTATGCTAACATTTTGTAAAAGAGGTAAATTATTCTGATTTTTACTGGTTTTGTATAGGATGTATGCTGCTTATGTAAATAGTTGTATAAAATAAATCACCCCGTTTGCTGCCTCATTTAAATGTGGTCTTTTGTTTAATTCATATTTTATGTTACTTGATTATTATTGTCTGATTTTCTACACCACAAATTGGTATGCCTTTCTTTCCCTGGGTTTACCAGTATTTCTACATTCCTGGAATTTTGGAGAAAAGTGTAAGTACATCCTTTTATTTCCACAAATCTGGGTGGACTTTTCTTTATCCTATTCCTAGGAATACCTTTTTTGTAGTGGCTATCAAGATATTACTTTAACCACTAGTTTGTGTTTGCTTGATGAAAAACAAAATCATTTAACAGATGTTATTGATATGGTAAGTATTCTTATTAATGGTTTTAAGCCATACATTTTTGTAAGAAAGATATTTTGTTTAAAAACTGACAATAATTAATAATAACTAGGCCTCTAAAGGCTGTTTCAACTGACTTTGTATTTGTATAACAAAGAGGTAATTGGGGAGAAGTTTTTTAGTAGATTTTTTTAAATGTTATTTCATTTTTTTTTTTTTTTGCATGACACGTTGGTGATGTAGGGAAAGCAGTAGAAAATGACATTCTTTTAGCTACCACTTTACCATTCAGACTTCCGGTTAACGTCGGCATTCTATA
>NC_092865.1:42163771-42191004 GCF_032062135.1 Pyxicephalus adspersus | reverse complement strand
TTTTTCCTTTACTTTTTATGGGAAAATTTAGTTTGGTATAAGTCCAAGGATCTGAAACGGATTAAGGACTTATACCAAGGTACCACTGTACTTTTAAAATGTCATATTGTGCATGTGATCCTTTTATAAATCTCTCATTTATATTATATATAATTTTACCTGTTTACCATAGTTTCCTAAAAACACCTGGTTTTAAACCATTTACCTCTTTTACTCTGTGTTTTATTACATTGTAAAATTTAAGGATGGTTTTTTAATCTAATGTATTTAAAAAAATTAAATATATTTGTCAGCTTTGTTTTCCAATTAAGGTATTAAAATGGCTTACTTCTCTTTGTCCACTAGAGGGACCACTCATTCTGTATTTTTTTTTTTTTTTTACTAGTACTAGCCTAATCAAATAAACTTTAAAAAAAAATTGTGTGCTATGTATATTATCCTATTTGTTTTATTTTGGATAGGCTAGGGAAAAGTTAGGTTTTCACTCAAGCTTTGTACTAAGTGCCAGAAAACCAGTTATCTGGATTTGAATGCACATGTTACCCTTGCCTCTTTAATGACATAAATTTCTGGTTTCCCCTTGGGTACAATGAACTGCAGGTTTGTATTTGCCATTTGGAGCTTCAGTGTTGCACAAGAAAAAACGGTATCACTTGTGGATGTTTTTCTCGTTATCAGGCAACAGCTTCCCTGACAAAGAATCTCTCTTGGAAATCGGGGTAAAAAAATAAATAGGCATTTTATGGGAACATCTGATAGTGTAAACTGCTGACACGTTTTTGTTCAGGATTCTTTTAAATATACATATTTTTCAGTTGTTTTTGATCTGGTCACACGTTGTGTGAGGTCCTTCTCTTTTTTTTCTCTACCTGGGGGTCTTAAATACTGCAGCCTGGGGGGGCTTGACAACATGCTGCAGGAGGCAGGTTCCTGAAGCCCTCTGTTCACTTACCTGTTCTGCTAATATTTTTATTTTTTGTGCCAATTGTAAGATTAGGAGAAAAAAACCTAACCTTCCTGATTAGCCACCCATTATTTATATATATATAATTTTTTTTTCACATAATATTAAATGTTTGAAAAATAATCCAGTGCCCACTGTCTGTTGAGAAAAAAAAAACCCTAAACTTTCAGGGAGTAAAAACTTGAATAAAAAAAACAAAATGGCCTTGAGCTCACTCACCTAAAAATAATATTCATGCATGCATGGTGCAGTGTACAATCAGCACCATTTGTTGCCCTGTGAATGTGTGAGAGTTCTCTCCAATCTGGCCAATGAAGATGACCAAAGACTCCAAAGCCAAAAGCATGACAAGGTAAGGAGGCAGCAATGGAGTGGTAAAAGCAACTGTGGCTCTTGTAGTGCTGGAAGGGGCAGAAGCTGTGCATACTATTGCAATTTTTACATTTAAAAAAAGTAAGTACAGTACATAGGGAATGTAGTTATCTGGGCAATGAAAAGTATAGTACAGTGTGCAGTGGTTTGCAATATGTACTTTGCAGTATTGTGAATTGAATACAATAGTTTTAAGTATCTAATATGCAAAGCATTGTACTGTATGCTTCACTCTGATATATGTAACATACAGAATTGCTTAGTGCAGAAAGAGTTTGCGCATTAGGTGTGCAGCATAGGTATGCTTCCCTGTTGAGCAAGTTTAATATAATTTTATAATGATATGTTTAAAGAAAAAGGTGTGAGTAGCAGCGTGTTTACGTTGTAACTCTTAGAAGTAGATTTAGGAGCATCCCTAAAGACTGCACAAACCAGATGGACAATGTAAAAAAGTTGTGAAGGAGTTGCCCAAGAAATCACAGGCCTATCTTACAGTATGTTAAAAAAATGTCCTTGAAATGAAAACATCTAAAATACATTAGGTGGAACGATGCTGGCCCCTGGTCACTTTTTGGACAAAATTACTGCTCAGTAGTGAGAAACAATGGTGGGTACAGATAGCCAGGCTGCATTATCTCTATTGGTACATGGCTAGCCACTGCTCAGGAGGAGATAGGCATTTCCACCATAGCCCTATAAGCCATAAAGACAGTTTGAACAATCCCTGAGAAAACGACCCTACTTGAGGCCTTCTTCCCCTTGCTTGTTCTTGAATGAATAATGAAGAGATTCTCAGAATCTTATATTTTCGATGAGTCCTTAGGGTACTTTCAAAGAGTGTTACTGACATCAAGCTTACTAATACACTGTCCATTCTCTGAATAGAGGGTAGGGAGGACTTTGTCCCCCGGTTCTAAAAAAGATGAGACTTTCAAAATGAAAGCAGTGTCGCCAGTAATACCCTCTCTGGAAAAGGCTAGTGAAGAGCTATTTAGTGCCGAAGAAGCTATCTAGACTCTTTTGGCTGAAGTGATTATCACAAAAAGGCCATTTTTGGGGATAGTAAGTTCAACAGGAGTTTTATACAAGCACAATCAGAGAGAGAGACAAATGCTGTTAGGCAACAACTTTTACTTGTGTAAAAGTGTAATAAGCATCTGTTCTTAACATAGCTCAACTAGACTATGGATCAGTTACACATATTGAGGAAGTGTGATAGATATTTACTCCAAGTTAATAATAAAGTTGCAAAAATTTGTAGATGTTTTTTTTTCTGACACGTTTCATAGTACGGCTTCCTCGGAAACATAGAGACTAAAATTTAATGTCTTCAAAGAAAATTGAAAATAGGTAAGTATTAGAGTTATACGCTCTGAGAGTTCACAGTAACAGCAGGGTGTCCCGGAAGCCTATATGTGCAAGCTGGATGCATACAGGTATGTCTTTTAGCTGGCATAGGTAGCTAGTGTTGGGGCAGGAGGTAATCCTATAAAAGGGATATCCCGGACATGCAGAAGTAAATTTTCAGCCCAGCCTTAGATCAACAAGAGTTTAGAATTCTGTTTGAATACTAAAGTCAGGTCACATTAATGGAACCACTGCTATTTAGGGGAGCCTTAATCCTCATGAAACCTTTAAAAACTGAATTATCAGTGGATGGCAGAAACACGTTAGCAAGGAAAGCAAATGAGAAGCTTTTGGCACGAGCTGAAGCAGATTTTGTGTGCTCAGTTTTCCCATCAATGGGTACCATGGCCCCTTGGGTCAGTTGGGAAATATTGTCAGGACCAGGCTTGCTTCTGGCAGGTGATGGTGCAGAAACTTGTAGATCAATGGTACAGGGAAAAAAGTTTAGGCTGACTGGAAATGCCAGTTCATCAATAATGTATCTGACCCCAGAGCTTTAGGGCATGGGAACCTTGAGATAAATTTTGTTAGTTTAAAGTTCCCCAAAGATTAAATCAAATCTACTTTTTAGGAAGGAAAGCCCATTGAACTCCTAATTTGAAGGCTTTCTGATGTAGGAACCATTTATTGTCCACTACATTCCTCGACAGGTAATCCACCTGACTATTCAATTACCCAGAAATATGCAGCACAGACAGGGATATGAGATTTGATTGGGCCCACTCCATTATAGGTGCTACTTCCTTCAGTAGCAACCTTCTAAAGGTACTGCCTTGATTCTTGATGTAGGCAACTGCTGTAGTGTTGTGTATCTTTAGAAGACTGTCTTGCCCTGAACTGTACTCCAGAAGGCTAGATGGCCCAGAAGGGCCAACCTTACCACTAGTACGAAGAGTATTGCTAGGGCAAGGCCACATTCCCTGGGATAGCTGTCCATGACAGCGAGCCTTCCAGCCAAACATTCATTGATTAGTCAGTTTTAATTACTGTCCATTTGACAGGAACAAGATAGTAAGAGTTGAGGAGAGGAAATACTACATCTTGAAGTTATATTTTGGAAATTGAGCAATTTTAAACTGGCCTTCAGTCGCTGATTTTCTTCTGAACTAGAAACAGGAGAATAGCAGCCACTCTTTATTTCCTAAACTGGGGAAGGACCTGCAAATCCCCTTTAGTTACTGCCACATAACACTTCTCAACTCGGTAGAATCCTGACCTCCTGATTGAGAACCTACTTACCTAATTTAATTGGTAAGGATCAGATTGTTTTTTTAGCCTATCGCCAAGCTGGAGCCAACACTAGACGAACAATTGACATAATTGATGCTCTGAATAAAAAGAAGCAGGGAGCTTAAAAAAGCTTTTGACCATCCAAGTTGGCTATTTCTTGTGCAAACCCTACACTTGATAGGGATCCAAGGTCCCTTTCTCCAAGCAGTGCTGGCCATCTACTCAGCCCAACAGCATAGGTTAGACTGACACATACAAACTCGCCCCTTATTCGCGTTCAAAATGGCACCAGACAGGACTGCCCCATCGTCACTGCTCCTATTCCCCTATGCATAGAGCCGCTGACCATGACAATCCACCAACATCCAGATATAACCCGGGGACCACCTGTATCTACATCCAGGAGATCCATTCCTTTCTACACAAATGGCACTCCCCTGATATCTTTCTTTGACCGGATTGCCCTAGTTAAAATATCTATACTGGTCCTGTGCTCAGTGTTTGGACAACTGCAGGCTGCTACTCTCAACTTTATTTGGAGTTATCAACCTTATTGGCTGCCTAAATCATTGTTCTGCTCCCTTTGGGAGAAGGGTGGATTGGGCATCCCAGATTTATTCAAAAATTATTTGGCAACATATCTTCAGCATTTGGCCTCATGGGCCACCTTGCGGTCATTCAATCACACTCTAATCCTTTCTTTATTACCCTAACTCCCTGATAGGTTGCTTACTCATATGGAGGCATAAGACATTATGTAAAGTACATTACGAGTAACCTAACTTTTGAACAGATCTGTGCAGGTGGTAAATGATCTTCTTGTTGATTGGGTGGAGATTACAATCACTTTGGATCTACAAATTCCTTATAATCCTAAATTTTATCTTTTACATCACCTTGATAAAGGTGATCATAAATATAGCAAAACACTTTTTATAATGCTGGTTGACACAGCTAGGGCCTGTTTTCCAGCACTCTAGAGTCAAACACAAACTCCAACTTTTGCAATGTGGTTTTACAGAAAATAATGAATTGATGGTCACTTATGTCAACGATGAGAGGATGGGATGATAAGTTTGAATATTGATGGTATAGTTGTATGATGTTTAAATAGTCCATTGAGTATCAAATGAATGAAGGATATTGATATAAAAAAAAGTATACCTGTGAATGTTTGTACTATTTTGGTATTATTGATATAAAATTTTTCTAATACAAATCTAAATATAAAAAAAAAACTCTATAAAAATCATTTGTATCTAGCAGCAGCCACATTGATTGATGAAAAAAACTTTCACTCCTTTTAGGTACTTTTTCCATAATAAAAGAGTACATATTATATTGAAGATTTAAATAATATTATAATGTAGATTTAAAAATCCTCTAACGGAAGCTGTTGCTCTTACTGTCTGAACTTACAATCTCTTCTAGCTCTACACAAAAACCAGAAGTTGTTCTTACAGCTGGTGACCCTGAGGGCCTAGAATTAAAAACAAAAACATGTAAACTTTATTTACCAATGAGATAGACAACTAAATCTTAAAATTGAAAAATTTAATATGTACTATTTTAGTTTTAGTTTGCTTTCTAAAGGCTAAGTGAAAAATGATCCAGCAATGTAATGAATATAGGAAACTCATGATGTGTATCTTCTGCTTCTTGTGCAAGAAATCCACAACGCTCAAAAACCACATTCAATCTTAGATGTTGAAAATAACTGACAAGAAACAGATAACACATTTTTTAACTGCCAAACCAAACAAACTGAAAGCAAAAGCAATATTTTTTTCGAATTGTACAAATGAATACATGGTTCCTCCAGGTTTTAATGTTTGCATTGGATATGCAGCTATAAAGCCAACCAATCACTTTTACATACACAATGATGTGCCCTGTGACATATTTCCTGGGCTCATCTGTCCTTCCTGGAATACACAGTTTTCACAATGGAGAGCAAACATTCCTGATTCAGAGTTGTGAAGGAGATCTAATTCTTGCAACAGCCAAGAAAACAAAACCTACTGAAATCTAACACTACAACTATGCACCTGCAGAGCTTCACAAATGACTCAGACATAAATGTTTAAAAGTCCAACATGCTATATACTAGAAAATTGAGGATAAAGGGAGCCACAAAATTCTTTGATACTCTGATTCATCTGACTGGCTGGACACCATGTCCCATTCTGCATTTCAATAACTTCCAGGCATTCCCTGATTTTTCTTATTGGTGAATACTACTACTTAGTGAGTTATGAACTCTGCTTGAGGCTGGACACTGATCAACTACCAAGATATTTTATTTTCTTCACCTGAGATGAAGAATGTTTAACTCTTGTTTTAATCATGTCCATAATTACCCATATTATCCCCAGAATTCTAAGCTCAAAGTTTCAGTTTCTAGTTTTCAGTGCCTTATCTCAGGCATGCGCAGAAAGAGCTTTTTTGTCAATGGGAAAGAAAAAATGCTGACCTCACGCATGCGCAGTGTGAGATCAAGTGACATAGTCAGAAGTTGGAAGAAAAGGAAAGAAGATGGAGGGACCTGGCACTACCACTGCGCCAGGACAAAGATGAATACCAGGATTCAGAAAAGCTCTAGGGGGATTGAGGGATCTGGGGAAGTAAAGGTGAGTGAGATTTTTTTAGTTTAGTTCTGCTTTAAGTTTAGGGAAGGGTCATAAATCAAACCCGGTACTTTGGCCTACATTCAATACACAGGTTCCCTTTACAGTGGATTTTGCATTTTGGTCTGTTTTGAAGTGAAACTAAAGTCCTATTTTGAAGATGGCAATCAGGCTGGTGTTTAGTGAAGAAAGGGGCAGGTGATGTTCTTACCTGCCTAATTGCCTCCCAGCTGTCACCTTTTACTCATGCAGCTTCAGTCTGATTACCAGATAAAGGCCACCTTGGGTAGAATGATGGAGAGTATCAGCAAATGGGTTTGCTTAAAGTAGATGTAAAATCTTTTGTGTGAAAGCATAATACCTGAGAGCAGACCTATACCAAACAATACTCTATTTTTTCACCCAAACTTTATGCTGTTCAGATTATATGTTATATATACAGTATATATGTGAACATGTGTATACAGATGACCATATATTAAGATACCGATAGGATCTTTTTATATAGGTTGGAAAAGCAAAAATTGTATATTGTTCTCTGTGTAATATTTCTTTATTGGTACATCTTATGGCAGAGTACATTCACAAACTTCTTTTTTTATAATTCCCATCTATTGCTTGTTATATTTACAAGTAGAAAGAAATTTGTTACTGGTGCTTTGGTGTTATGAGACAAAGCTTTAACCCATAGTACACAAAGAATGCTCCAAGAACAGAAAATTACAGGCTGGTAAGCTTTGTATTTTCCAGTTTAACTGTATTATTACATATAATATTAGGTTTAAGGAGTATTCTACCTATACCATGAATAATAATGATCAGTTAGTCCAATGTTGTCTGTCACCTATATATCCTACTGGGGTAAAATGCCAGAAAACTAAATCAATTTCTGTTGTGGTATTTTAAGCTTCACACACACACCAGGTGATTGTCGCCCAAGACCAACAGACCCCCAACAGGAATCATGGCTATGCTTTCCTATAGAGGAGAACACAGAGGGGTGCTGCTCATTTATCTTTCTCCATACATCAGAACAAAACTGCATGTACAGTGCTCGTTTGTGTATGTGATCAACTCCAGTGAAAATGATCTGACGTTTGTATGGGATTTTAAAAAGTGCTAAGCAATACAAATTTACTTATTACCTATGCATGTAATTATATTTCCAGTGCCTGAACAATTACAAGTTTCTAGATTAATCATATATTACAAATAAAAGTATTTTTTTCTTGCGGAATGGACATTACTGGGAACAAGAATGCTGATATATTTGGACAGCTGGATCTGTGTGGAAAATAATTTATCAGTCCCAATGAATGGGAGACAAGCAGAGACAGGGGGGATTAATCTTTCCCATCAAGGAAGTGAGAAAATATTACTACTAAACCTTTACTGTTACATTTAGATTTCCACAGTGGAGTATTTGTAACATTCTTACAGATAACAAGATTTTTTATAGATATACAGGGCATGAAGTGAAACCTAAAAAGAGAACAACTTTAATTAATTTTCCCTTGCCAGAATGAATCACATTGTGGCTGTAATCACAGAGGAGGAGGCTGCAGTAATCTAGGGAGGTGCTGGCTGTGCTGAGTGCACATTCACACAGCTAGTAAGCCATCTTGCAGACAGTTAACACAGGACCTATTCAGGATAACACCTCATTCACCATGGAACAGTCTGCAGTCAACAAGCTGATCACAGCTCTGTGCCTAATGTGCATGGCTGGAGGTGAGTAGTGTGCTGCTCTAGACAAGCACTGGAGGGGTGGAAGGGAGGCAAAGGGGTATTAGCAGCCTCCCACTGCTGTATTTTCATGTAATATATCAGCAATGGTGCTGTTTAGTATGCTTTTACAATTTGGATTTCAGACTGATTGAAGATTGTTGATCACACTCACACTGTGACATCTAATGACACAATCTGCTTAGATATTATGTTTTTATTTACTGGGATATGTGGCTGAAAACATGCTTTACTTAGATAATTTATGGTATTCTGTTTATAAAGGTAAATTAGTGTGATATTGTGGCTGTGGGAGTCCTATCTGTGATTGGATTATATATGCTCAAACCTGGCATGAATTGTGGGTGATGTAAAACATTATTGCACTTGTGATCTGATGATATAAAGAATGAGACTGATTACTTACCACTGGCATAGAAAAAAAAAAGAAAAGCTGCAGGCACGTGACCCAATATTCTTCTTAAATTCTGTGGTTTGGAATGTGGATCTTCTATGGGTGTCCACATCATTGACTTTGTGATGGAGATACTTCTTTGGAAAAATGAATCATATCTGCAAAACGAAACTAGAAGGGGCCACGGGGTTGGCAGAGGTCAATTCAATTCAGCTCCTCCTTCTCCTATACACCGATTAGGCACAGACCAGCAAATTATGTTTTGCAAACAAAAGGCTTCTCTGTGGTGAGCTTCATAACATTGTCAGCAGGGACTCCAGAAAGCTTTAAATGTAATTATTTGCATGTTTTCCATGTTGCCCTCTAAGCCGCATAAATGGACCCATGTACCCCTTCGTAGGGTATGGTGGGCTTTTTTCATGTCGTTCTGAAAAAAGAAATCTGAATTTTATTCCCCATTGATTTAGTTTTGGTTAGTAAAACAATCCAAATTTTTTGGACTAGTTCAGTCAAACATCTATAGAAACATACTGAGGCAAATTAATCATATATTGCTACACCTCCAAAATTACCATACCAAACCTTTCCTTACACAGAGTTTGGGCAGGCTGTTAGGAGTCAAGGCTGCAGAATTGTTTTGCCCAGAAACAAAAGTATGTATTTTGAGTGGGAGAGCAGGGTGTGATTTACTTCTGTAATTCAGCAGACTCTGCACTCAGCTTAAACCGTAGTTAGGAATGCTAGATTTCTGGCAGTTCAATAGGTATTTTGTTGTACTTGCAGTGTTTTTATACACTCTTTGTAACGTACTTTAAGTGGACCTAAACCGAGACAAGAACAAATCACCAGAAGGCAGTACTAACTGACAAAAGAGACATGGAATGTTTCTTTTGTCAAATAAGAACTCCTTGGTTCCTGGTGGCTTTTTGTTGCCTGGACCTTTCATGGCTACAGGGTGACCACACAAGATAAGTATGTGCCATAATAGTCATGTATGCTAGGCATACTTGCTGTTTATGGCAGAAGCTCACCACGCACCTTTGAGTTCAATTGAAAACAAATGCAAGGTGTAGTACCAGAAAACTGGTACCTATACCAGTCCCTATAATGTAATACTAATTATGCGGGCCTTCCTGAACTGCATTGGAATATTAAATATATAGGGAAATACAGTTCCTGCATTAACAGAAATAAAAAACACCAATCCGTGGAGAGACAAGGAACCCCCAGAGGACAGGGGGCATGGAGTCTACTTTGTTTACTCCCATATTGCCTACATTTCTGCCTACCTAAAATGGAAAGTTGTCCTTTCTCTCTGTGAACCATTTTGTAAGATTTCTGGGGTGGACAGGTAAAAAGAAACAGGATAAGCAGAGGGAGGATGAAATGAAGGAAAGGAGAAGATGAACAAATGAAAGAGTAAAAGAATATGGGGGGGGATGGGGGGTATTGATATGGCCAGACGTCACAAGTAAAGGCCTACTTCGGGAAAGAGAATGGTTGTTGAGTGAGCAAAAAAATTAACCCACTGTTATCTAGGGAACCTAAATAATAGCATTTTCACTAAGAAGCAAAATAAAAAAAAAACATCCAGACCACCCCTCTGTTTTAGTGTAGGACCGAATATAAGATATATAAGACAAGGCCATGATTTGGAACGCTGAACCTTGAAGGCATGAGGCATTAGTCTACACCAGGGGTCAGCAAACTTTTTTGGCTACTAGACCATTTTAGGAGTTCAAGAAGGCACACTAGGCCCGACTCTCCCTCGAATCCTGCG
The DNA here is from genome assembly GCF_032062135.1 of Pyxicephalus adspersus. NCBI lineage: Eukaryota > Metazoa > Chordata > Amphibia > Anura > Pyxicephalidae > Pyxicephalus > Pyxicephalus adspersus. The sequence continues at coordinate 42,180,484 of NC_092865.1, read as the reverse complement.
CTGATGGCTCCGCCCCCCCACCAGGAAATGCATACGGAGGAGAGGAAATGTACCCTTACCGCATATGGCTCCGGAGCCACGGGTTGCGACCCCTGCCGGCCAGGATTAGACTGGCTCTACCAGCGGGGCATTAGGCCGGAACAGACTACTGGCTAGTCCGTATCTGGCCTGAAGGCTGGAGTTTGCCTACCCCTGGTCTACACAAAGCTAGGATGGGAACAAAGCAAAAAAAAAAAAATCACATGACCCTAAGGATAAAAAAAAAAACTAGGCCACACTTAGGATCTTGGTGGGCAGAAGGAAATTGAGAATGCATCAGGACTATGCGGGAACTAAATAAGATTCCCTACTCCAATAAGCCAAAGAATATAGTCCCAGTGCGGTATCCTGGTTGGGAGTATTCCAATACATTATTAAAGCAAGCAAAATAGCCAGTTAAGAGAAAAGTAGGAGGTATAGTCAAACCAGGTGTCTATACCTTCACAATTAAACCAGAATCCAGTTCACTTACTGTGGCCCTCAACTTTTACCATCTTTGTGTAAATGGAGGTGGACCCTCTTGAGGAATAGGCATAGAGGCATAGATAAGAGAAGTATAGTCAGTCATCCATAGGTGAAGAGGTAATTGCCAACAATTGAAAGAAGCTATCTAGGTCTGAATAGGAATGCAGAGAGTGTGTCAGAGAGGGAATCCCCAGTGATAGTAAGACCAATTCTCCATTATCTTTCCCAGTAGAAGTTTCAAATGATGCCTTATTTTGGGGGATACATTGGAAAGGGGAGCTGTTCTATAAAGGCCTCTTTAAAGTGGAACTATACTGCAAATAAATGCAAACAAGTAGTGTATATTCTTCTTCCATAAAATAAGCTTTCCTGCCTGTTCAGAATTCACCTAACTGCTCATGGGATACCTGCTGAAAAGCAAAGGTATGATGAGCAAAGGGACATACTGTGTCTACACCTGACCATTCTGGTGAGTCTGTAACTGTGGAAGAAGTAATCGCTGGGTGCTTGTGTGAACATTCTACCTCTATGCAACCTAAGGAGGGTTCAGATTTCTTTCCAAGCTTTAGCTGATTAATAGCAATGGGGTCCATAAGAATGGCCAAGTAACTCTTTTCTAGATGGTAAACTCACATAGGAGACAGGTATATTCTTGTCCAATGAGGTTCACAGGGTAATTTTTCTGAAAACTCACACTTGAGCAACAGCAAATGTGAGATGTAGTTCTTGATTCTGTTTTCAAAATGACACAAATTGTAGTAGGATATTCTTGCTTATATTTCTATATTTTTTCTTTATTATTAATTTGGAAAATACATTGTGTTTACTACTTTTTGTCAATATATCTAGTTGTGTAAATCAGGAGTAATTATTTCCAGCTAAATCCATATTTATATATGACTGGTACTTTATTGTTACAAACATTGTCTTATAGTTTGATTAGGGGTTGATAAAACAAATTACAGCTGTAACTTAATGTAGCCTAAAACAATCATCAAAGGATTGCTGAACAAGAGACAATGGTTGATTTTCCATGAGTGGATGCCTGAAGATCATTAACACCCCCTTTTGTATTTCCTGCCTAAATGTCATCACTATAAATAGTTAAAAACATTATTAAGCTTCAAAGCAGATTTGTCAACAGTAAAATCAAAGTGGTTTCAAATAAGCAATAGAATAAAGTTGATGTAGCAAGTGTAGTAATGCTGGCTTTATAGAACTAAAATAATTGTGGATATTAGGGATTGGTTCCGATGAGTTCTGAATAAGCAATGCACCTCTCCTATATTTTGAGTTGCGGTCTATTTAAGAATACAAACAAAGATTGGGTTGCTTGTGGGAGGTGTATATAGCCAAAATTTTCACATAACACATGGTGTGTAAAAATCTGTTTGAGATTCTGAAATTGGTGAGCACCACTGGCGTCACTGTTCCGGTTTGAGGGTTCTTTAGTGTGTAAGACCCATTCCGTGGTTAAACGTTAAACTGTGGTAAGATATTTTCTGGTTTGAATTTATGCCGAATACCAATGCACTTATTTCCTGTTGTGCTGAAAAACCATGCCTTCTTCCTTTGCTGCTGAAAGCATAGATTTGTTAGCCTTTATGAACAATAAAGGCCTTTTCTGTGACTGCACAGCTGCATTCGTGATCTCTGACCCCTGAGCTTTATATTGTTAAAGGTTGCTGGCAAAGCTGGAAAAATAATTTTAAGCTGTTAAAACTGCCATAAAAAGGCAAAGTATGCTAGCCTGTATTTGTAGTATAGATAACTTTGTAAAGTCTTTACTGTAAGCAGATGCTGGCCACTGCCATTTTGCAAAACAAAAGGAGGTAATGCTGTCCAACAAGTTTTTTTAGCAGTACCTGGCCCTGCAATGGGAAGTTGATAGACCACTGGTGCCCAACTCTAATCCTTGAGAACCACATCTAGGCCAGTATTTTAACAAGCAGCTATTTTCTGACCCTTTGTAAACTATACCTTACGAGATTTACTGCTCTGTTAATATTGCAAGCTGCCCAGCTGATAAACTTGAAAAAGGCAACTGAGAAATGGGTGATTGCTATGGCCAAGTGACAGAGAGAGTATTATAGGCCTTAAAGAACGTGGAATAGCAGTTCCCCTGGGGATGTGAGCAAATTAGTGTTGCCCCTATTAACCAGGCAACTGTGAGGGACAGGCACTACTTGCAAAAGTTGGCCCAAACCAATGATGTGGAAGCATCTCAGAGGACAGTGGAGAAAAAAGGGTGGCCCTTAAAATCATTGGGTCAGCCTTATTGTCCTCTTGACAACTGAGGACAATACTGTCCTACTGATGACCTGGAAAAGACCTACTATGACCTCTCATCTGGGGAGGCCAATAGGAATTCATAACTTAAAGCAAGCATCCAGGCTTGGAGTGATTTATGCACAACAGTTGCATAGTTGGAGGTATCAACTAGAATGATCATCCACCAAGGCCCCATGTGTACAAAATAGTGCAGCTTGTTACTTCTGGTTGCAGCCACTTCCTACCAAACCTCCAAATGGTAAAGTGGACCATGATGCACTGGTTGTCCTTATCTTGCAATCTACAGCATTAAGTCATCCATGAAGACCCCAATTGGTAGACATGGTGGCAAGATACACTGTGATGGATGATCTAATTTGGCCTTCAAGATGAAAAGACCATGTGTATTAAGGTTGCCAGCAGATTTGTGGTGGTTTCAATCCCGGGGGCTTTCTAAGGCCCAATTTCCACTACAGAAGTAGCTTTTGCAATGCATAACCACCAGGAGATAATCTCCCAGTGTTAAGAGAGTTTGCTCCACTCCTTGACCTGTTACAGTATTTATTGACTTCTCTATCCTATCCACATCACTAAATTATGTGCTTGTCCATCATTTTCTTTAGCCCTTGATATTATTTTAAAAAAGCTTTTGGTATTCTACTTTGGACATGTTTGATGTACTTATTAGAATTTAAATTATTTTAAGAAATTTTTGAAAAATGCAAAAATACAAACAAAACATAAAGTACAAAAATCAGGTCAAAGTAACATATATTCCCTGGAGTTGTTAAGTTATCATAGCACTTTATATTACAATGCAATATGTGATTATTTACATACATTTTGTAGCATCATAACAAACAAAAGTGATATCTGTGTATTATCATCCCAATGAGTAGTGCCCTTTTTCTTATTGGACCAAGTAAATTATAGGGCAGAATCTTAGTGCCAGACCTGAGAAGAAAAACGGGGGGTAACGAAGAAGGAAGAGATACAGAGAGAGAGAAAGAGTAACTATTACTGAGGAGGTTGGCTTAGGGAAAAATACAGTTTTTTACAGTGCCATTAGGACTTCTCAATACACGTCAAAGAACACTTAAGTAGGTACAAGTTGGTATTGATCCCATGTGAACCATATCTCTTTCATATCTCATCTTTCAGTAATAACTTATTCTTATCCTATTTTGTAATCCCCCACCTCCTCCCTTAGGTGGTACATATATGAGGTATTCACTTCTATTCATAGGCTATTTGTAAGTGTGACTAAGTTTTGACTTTTTTTCTTTGTTTCTGCACATTTGACATTAAAATAATTCATGTTTTTTGTTTTTCTTTAATTGTTACAAACACTATTCTTCTCATTATGTTTTTATTTTGTATTATGCCAAAACCATATGTAAACAGTGTCAATCCATCAATGTGTGGAATAATTGTTTTGTTATATTTTTATATGTCTTCAATGTAACTGTTGTAATTTGTTTCTGAAAAATTTCAATAAAACCTTTGAAATATAAAAGTTCCAGCATTGCAAAAGTCAAGTTCTTTTGATTTGGGCCTAGTACAGAATTACCCCGTCTCACCTGGTAGCAGTTCAGTACCACAGTAGATACTAGGGAAAAGTAAAAAAATATGATTTGCTTCTCCAACAGAATGTATACCTTGTTCAGAATTAGTTCCCACAGTTTAAAACCTATGGATAATGGTCATGCCTATGAAACCCTGTGCTCCAACAGAGTTGATACTGCTCACATAATAAAAACATTGTAAAAACAAAATAAAAAAACATGAAAAGAAACCAATAGTGGAGTGAGAGGGCAACTTACTAATTAATAACAGTAGAGGCAGGACATGTCAAACAATGAATGCATACTAAGCTCTTGAATTGAAATAACGAAATACATAGGGGAAATGAGCCACCATGGAACATGTCACACAAGCTGTGATAAGTAAAGAAACGGCAGTCACAGAAAAGTCAGCCTAGTTCAACTGACCTGCTGCATTGATGTATGAAACGGGTGTTACAAGTGTCAGCACTTGTTAAACTTCCTATTCTCTCATTGGCAAGTTAAAACAATTAAAAATGATTACCGTAAATTGAATTTGTAAATAATTTTACCACACTTTGTCTAGGAAAACTCATTTTATCATCATGATAATGGAAACAAATTAAACAGTAAAATTAGTATTAGCTGCAGCTTAATTATTTCAATACTATAATATCATAGTGTACATATTATATTATTTAAACTAAAAAATCATTGATAAATTCAGAAGATCAGTGTAGTTCTTCTGATGCATATTCAGCCACCTAATATTTTTTCTCTTACAGTGTGGGCGGATGACTGTGCTCCATATGTCCGTCCAGATTTTACTCTCCAAGAAGCTCAGACGTGTCTGCTGTTTTGCTCAGGAACATGTACAGAACGGTATTGTTCTTTGATCCCTGGAAATCAACTGGACCAGACTCGGTTTATGTGCATTTTAAACAAGTAAGTAGCTGTATAGTCTTAAATATATTTGATTTTGTGATGACAAAATAATTTATATATAAATTATTTATAATATTTATAATATGTGGTCATGGTAAGTTTGACTTTTAAAGTTGGAAAGTTTCAGGAGAATTTGATAAAGAACCACATAGAAGTGTTTTTGCTAAAAAAAAAAAAATAATAATATAGTCAGCATGTATTCAAGAAAGTCTAAAGAGAGTCATCAAGAGAGTAGTGGTTAATGATTCATACTCTGAATGGTCTAAGATTATTAGTGGTGTACCCCAGGGTTTAGTGTTGGGACCTTTACTGATTAACATCTTTATAAATGATTTAGAGTTTGGGATTAAAAGTACCATTTCTATGTTTGCAGATTACACTAAACTATGTAATGGAATTATGTCCATACAGGATGTCTATAATCTACAAGCAGGCAAATGACATTTAACCCCCCTAGCGTTCTAATTCTGTCAGTTTTTTGATGAAAAAGTGATCCTAATTTTTTTGCATAGAAATTTTTGTTTATATTGTGGGCCTGTAATTCTAAGGATTAACTCCCCGGTATGAAAATTTTATTTATATTTTTTATTATAATCATAAATGATATTATAATGCATAATTATAAATATTAATTTTAAAAAATAATGAAATATTAGACAACAATGTAATCTTAAAATAAAATATAAAATTAAAAATGTACTTTATTTTGTAACTTTTATTTTGAACTTTTATTTTTTCATGTTGTGTGGTGTTTTTATACTGTAAAACCCATTTAAAAGCAGATTACATTGTAATCTGCTTTTAAATTTCCCGCCCGGCCACACCCCCCAATACATCACCACTCGCATCACCCGGATAATGTCACATCCTCCTGGGTGATGCTAGTGGGGATGTCCCACTGCTGCTGCTGCTGCTCTGGATCTCCAGGGAGATGCAAAGCACAATGCAGACCTTCTGCATTGTGCATCGCATCTTCCAGGAGATGAGAGCAGCAATAGCAAATTCAGGGGGTGGTGCCAGCTGGCATCACCCCCAGAATTTACTATTGCTGCTCGCATCTGCAGTGAGATGTGAAGCACAGTGTGAAGTCCTGCATTGTGCCTCACATCTCACTGCTGATGCGAGCAGCGGCGTGGCGGGGACCCGGGTGGTGTTTAAAAGCAGATTACTCGGTAATCTGCTTTTAAATTTCCCGCCTGGCCATGCCCCCTGACGAACCAGCCCCCCGGCATCACAGCGGGACCATCAGATCGCCGCTGGAGTGCGGGGCAAAGGTAAGGGGGGATTTTAAAGTTACCCCAAGTGTGACTCGGGATTACCGCTTTTTGCATGTAAAAGCCACCCCGAGTCACACTCGGGATTACTGCTAGGGGGGTTAATATTGATAAAGTTATGCACTTGGGGCTAACAGGCGTGCTTCATACTGTCTAGGGGGAATACATTTGGGGGAGTCAGAAATGGAAAAGGATCTGGGGGTTCTGGTAGATCATAGACTTAAAAACAGCATGCAATGCCAAGCTGCAAGTTTTGGGCACCTGTTCACAAAAAAGGAGGTTGTGGAAGGGCAAGTAAACTAATAAAAGGAATGGAGGAGCTCAGCTATGAGGAGATGTTAGCTGATCTTATCACACTTACCTCTTCCTCGCTTAAGTGCAGACGCCTTTCTCCTGCGCTTGTGGGCAGTTCTGATCCTGGGCGTGCCTGCTTTTCCAAGTTTTATCAGTTTCGCCCATCCCGCCGGCCAATCAGCCTCTTTATCATCCCTGGCTATTTACTCAGCTCAGACACAGAACTCACCATTCAAGCAATGTGTCTCCACTAGTACCGAGCCCCCTAGCTTGGTTGAGCATTTCCTGTGCACCTGTTGGTTAGTTCAGTGCTTTCCCTGTCCAGCTCCTTTGTAACCCCTTGTTGCCCAGTCTGTCATTTCTCAGTTTTCCCTGTGTCACCTGTGTTCCCTGTGTCAGTGGTGGCCCCTGTGTCACCGGTCTCTATTTCTGGATCCCAGGCTTGTGACCTGACCTCCTTTGCTTGCTGTTTGCTTTGACCCCCGCCTTCCTTGATTTTTTTCTGCCTAGTCAATTCTTGCCGGGTATCATCCTGCCCACTCTAGTGTACCCAAGGACTGAAACCTGGCAGTAACCAGCAGCACAACATTCTCACTACTGGAGGCTCTGTAGAAGACCTGGTGACTGCTTTGACTCATCTGGAGGAAAAGGAGTTTAATGTCCAACTAACCCCCCTAGCGGTAATCCTGAGTGTGACTCGGTGGATTTTACTTGCAAAAAGCAGTAATCCCAAGTCACACTCGGGGTTGCTTTAAACTAAGAAAAACCCCACTTACCTTCCTCAGTCGTCGTCCCCGCAGGTCCTGGGGACTTGTCTTCTCCCTCCGATCTCCAGGCGCGAAGTGAAGAGCCAAGATCTACGGGGTTTCCTGTGACGTCGGTGCGGGTGGCGGGAAACTTAAATCATTTTGTATTGGATTCAATACAAAATAGCTGTATTGAGTCCAATAAAAAGAAATCTTCATATATTTTATTTATATAATTATATTATATATGCTACTGTACAGTTATATTACTGTTATATTAATAGTTAGAAATATGCTATATTTTTAACTATTGTTTTTTTAACAATTTTTTTTAAGTTTAATATTAAATTTATTAACTATTGGACATATTTGGGGAGTTATGCCTAAGAATTATAGCCTACAATGTAAAATAAATTTCCAAGCAAAAAAATTGTAATGCTTTTTGCACGGAAATTTGGACAGAATTAGACCGCTAGGGGGGTTAAGGAAGGTATTCTTTCCAGTACAGTCTTTGAAAATGTGGAATGGGCTCCCCTTGCTCCCCTGCTTTAGGATAAAGCTGGATGATTTTTTAGAAGCACAGAATGTCTCTGGTTATTAAAGTTTTAAAGTAAAAACAACACAGACTGCTAAAGTCAGGGAACATCTGAATGCCTCACAGGATCACAAAATATTTTTTTCCTTCTTTGTGGAGCAAATTGAACGGGGCTTTATAAGGTTTTTTGCCTTTTTCTGGACCTAAATATCTATGTAACTATGTACTTCCTGGCTGCAGAAAAGTAAGGCTTTGCCTACAATGGTTGTTTCCCCAGCATTGAAACTCAGCATTTAGATGCCTATGTTTAAGATTCCAATGCATTCCAAAAGGTTAGTTTCCTCTGTCACGGTGCCACTGGGAGGGATGGTGGACCCTCCGTGTCACCAGCCCAGTAGGCAAAGATGTGCACTAGGCGCATTCCCCCCCCCCCCTCAAATGAACTCCACCCCTTTTATCTGCTGAATTGATAATGACATAACAAAGGAATTGCCCACACCAGCCCAAGAAATAGCCTTTGAGTCAATTGTCCAATTACTTCTGAGCCCCTGAAATGAAGTGATTGTGTAAAAAAAAAAGGCTTTAGTTCCTCACATTTTTATGCAATCTTTTTGTTCCATCCACGGAATTAAAGCTGAACGTCTGCAGTTCAACTGCATCTGAGTTGTTTCATTTAAAATTAATTGTGGTAATGTACAGAACCAAAATTAGAAAAAGTTGTCTCTGTCAAAATATTTATGGGCCTAACTGTAAGTCTTTTCATGAGATATATTGAGATATATTACGGGTTTAAGGTTTACATTAATCAGCTACTGGATTAAAAATATGTAGGGCAATGCCAGGCACCAATCAACAAATATTATGCAATATGTGTCTCTGTAACCTGCCCTCTGTTTGCTCACCTTTGAGGTGCATTTGAACTCTTCCTGTCACCTGTTAATTGCCGGACATACCTGGCAACTACTATCCCAATTATGATGCCAATTTATGGAATTAGGGCGGGTCCAACCTAGTGTGCTCCCGCCCACCCCATAAATGGCCTAGTGGCCATAAAACTTTACCGACCATTGGTAGCAAATGCTACTTTCAGAGTATGTGGAATCCAGAATCAGTAGCGAAATCCCATACAGTAGTGCTAGAAACAAGCATAAGTACAATAGCCACAGAACACACCACAATAAAAAATAAACACATTACATAAACAACAACAGGAGATAGGGAAAAAAGGAGGGGGATGAAAGGGCAATAGTGGTGTGCAGTGTACTTTTATTTATGAGAGCAAGTTATTTTTTTCTTTAGCTATATAGTATTTTAGCTTTAGCTATATAATATTTTGTTTTATGATTGAGTGTGGTCCTGGTGCTCTTGTCCCCATGCTCTTTTTCGTGCTGATACATATTGATTGTGCTACATATTGAGGATATGTTGATTTAAAAATCTCAGGGCACAGTTTTTGCTTTAGTTGGAGCTCTCTGCTTGTTGTGTGACTCTAATTATTTCAGCTAGTTTAGCATGTATGGTTGGTACATTTGTTCCAATGGTATTGCATTTTCTGGATCATATTCACCATGTTACGGGGAAGGTGATTCAAATTCTCTCAAAATTCTCTCTATTTATCAAAGCTAGTTAAATACTTATGGTTAAAGAATCTGGTCTTTGTTTTAATAATAATTTATATTATGACTTATAGTTTTGATAATTAATTCTGGCTGTTAACAGTTCCATCAATTTCACATCCTGTATATGTTTGTGTAAGTCAAAAACCGTTGGTGGGGACACAGCCTTCCAACATAGTTATGAGGCACCTAGCTGCTGTAAGCACCTGTGTCATCAATTTAATTTGTAGTTTAGGTAAACCCTTTACAGGAAGTCCTAAGAGATGGGTAAGCTGGTCCCTGTGTATGGGAACAGAGAACGAATTACTAAGGAGATATCCAACTTTTGCCAAAAAGGAACAATAAGTGTTCCTTCCCACATATCCAACAAAGAATATCAACTGTTGGATAAATGGCCTTCAGGTGTAAAAACAACACTTTTCAGCTAATCTGATAGACCCAGCTATTGTTTTTTTTCAAGAGCTTCGGTAGCCAGTTACTACCAGGAGATAAACTATAAAGTTCCTCTCCCGATGGTACAGAACTCTGGAGTTTTTACACCAGTGCTACCCCTCAAACAGGTTCTGGAGATGGAAATTGAATTCATATTTTTTGGTATTAGTTTGAGACCTTTTGTAAATAGGTTTGAAAATATACTCACTGACTCACTGGTCCCCACTGTCACTGTACTAAGGACTCTTTTCCACTTCTCTTTCATCAAAATACCCTTACTTTTTTACAAACAATTAAAAAAACAAAAAACAAAACTTGTTATTCATCTGGTCAATGCTGCAAAATCCAGTTTTGCCCTACTCTGAAAAAACACTCTAAACACCAACGCACCTACAGTGACCCAATGGTTCCACATAATTACCAGCATTATGTATATGGAGGATCTCACAGCCTCCATTAAAGGGACCCCGGAATTATTTAATTAGACCTGGTCTAATACTGCCAAATACTGGTACTGTCAAAACTTTACTTATTCTGCTAAAAATTAAGTCTCTAATGACCACTGTTTGATCATATTACTTGATTAAGCTTTTCTTTATTCTAAGCAGTTCTTATGTTCACCCTCAATAAAAAATTAAATATTATTTTTATGTGATTCTAAATTAGCAGAGATCTCCACTGACTCCAATTTAGGAATAGGCAGAAGGGGCATTTTCCTAAATTTAGGGGAAAGAGATGCCAATCTCACGGATGCACAGTGAGATTGGCATTCTTTTTTTTCCCCTTTAAAGCAGGCTACATCCCCTGATCTTATACCTGTGCAGTGGGAAATCAGGTGACGTAGCCAGACGATGGAAGAAGACAAAGAAAGATGGAGGGATGAAAGGTGTATTCCAGGATGGCGTTGGACCCAATTGCGCTGGAAGGATTTGCAGAATTAAAGAATTTTTTTTGTTTTCAATTTAGTTCCACTTTAACTTATTTTAAAGGTTTAGTGTTCTTTACAGACCAAATTTATTATATGAAGAGGATAACAGGAAGCATAAATGTATTTATTTTTTTTTTTTTACTTTGCCTATGATTGGTGTGAAAATTACTTCCACTGAATCTTATAGGCAGTGATTCCGCTGTGTGCATGTAAGCTTGACTTCCTTACTGTGTACTTTGCAAGGGATCTGACTGCTTATGTGTTGCAGCACTTATATATGTTTTTTTTGTATGACAACATAACTTTAAAATCTTTGTGTCTCCAATGCTCTCTAACATTTATAACTATTTGTGTTTTTGCAGCCTCTATGTGGTCATCGGAATTGGTATCACGCTCTTCTTGTTATTAATCGGCTCCATCGCCTGTTGTTTTTGCAGATGCCTGTTTAGCTGTTGCCTTGGTCATCGTTCACAACGTAAGTAATAGGAGTGGTAATATCCTACTATTTCAGTACAGTGAAAGTTTAAACTTTAGTCAACATAGGCTGTTTTAGATAATTTTAGGAAACCATTCAATATAGTTTAGTTTTTGCCATCTTATTCAAATATCATAATATGAGAGCTCCTTATAATAAGAAGAGTTTGGGTTATACTGTTTACAGATACACTGTAAATACTTGAGTCAGTAGAGCCATACTCAGAACCTCAAATATTTAAAACTGAACTTGCCTTTTTCTCAATGGAATATTCCAGTAATAAACTTATCTTTGATTTATACAAATACACATATAAAAAGCTTAAACTAAGAGAATACATAAACTGATTTATGACCTGGTTCTAAAAATATTGTTTGCCAGGTTGGGGTTCTGATTCTGTGCTTATAATGCATTTTGTATCACTGACCCAGATTTGCAGTGGCAGTTCGTTGCTCTGAGTAACTAACTAACTATTCCTATTCACTTGGAATAGGAATATTGATGTCAATACTCCAGGCTGTCATTTGTTGGGATGAAATGTGACCTGATTATCAATTTACAGCCTTATAAGAATCAAGAAACCTGCAGATGAGATGTTGTAATTTTAATATACAGGGCCAATGTTGACAATTATCACAATATCGGCATATTGAATGGCATCAAATGGAACAATCATTGTTATGGGTACATAGCATTGGGATGGAAACAATAAGTCAATATAAAGTGTTTAGTTCTTTTCTTTTTACTAATTCTGATGATAGGAAAAGTGAAAGTATGACTATATTTTCTTTTTGTTCTTATAGATATAATTTGAGTGAAGACGTCTAAACTAAAACAACTGCATATTAAGCAAAATTACATTGCAGAACATACCAACCAACGACTAAAAATTCTGTGATTAAATTCTTGCGAGAACTATCCTACATTATGTGGTCGCCTTATAAATGTATTCACAAAAGTAAAACACTTAGGAAAAATATGTGAAAACAGTAAAATTTAAATTTCTTTTACCCAAGAAGAATGCTTACTGTTAATTTAAATGTAAGCTTTTTCGCTTTTTTTGCATGTAAACATGGACATTTATTTGCTAGTTGTATTTGATAAATAAGTGAAACTTGCAAAAAAATAGTACATTTTTTTTGTTAAAAGTTTTTTGTTTTCCAGGCTTTAAAACTACTATGCAAGTTATATGCCATTTTTATTCTATCAAAAATATATAACAGCGATGTTCTAGTTAAGTGGCCTTCACTGAGATCTATATTTTAATAATATACCATATGTATTGTAAAGCAGTGGTCGCCAACCTTTTCGGACCAGGGAACCACTAAACTTACCGGCTTCGGACCGCGCATGCGTGGGGAGCCAGGTGTCACTCAAATGGGAAGACACTTACTTCTTTAGTGACGTAATGATGCCAGAACCCGGCCACTCGCCCATCACAGGTCTGAGCCTGCAATGGGAGAGTGGGCGGGTTGTGTCCAGAGACACGACTCGCCCACTTCTGAGCTTGTGATCTGTATGGGGGACATTCTCTGCGACACTGGGCAGTGTGTCGTCCCAGCGGGGTCCATCTCCTGACCCCAATCAGGGGTGCACTAGCCAGAGCGGCGGACCACCAGTTGGGACCGCTGTTAGTGCTAAAGAAAATCTTGTTAAGTTTTACTTGGTGCAAATCAGAATCAGTCATTCTACACTGTAATCTTTCTAGTACTACATTTGTACATGCTGGAAATAGTAAATTGTTCTGAGGATTAATTATATGAAAGAATGTAACTGTATTGCATGTGTTTTCATGCCAGCTCAGTCTATTGGTTGCTCTCTGTAAAACCTAGTTCTCTTCATTTACTGTAATGCTTCCCTAAACCCTGTCTCTCTCTCTTTCCCTCTATCCTGTTACAATGTGGTATTTCATTATAATGTATTAAATTCCAGCAAAAAAAAGTTTCATTCTGTTACAATTTATTACTACCAACAAGAAAAAAAGAATGGAAAGATGTGAGCTCAGTAATCTATATAGGTTTAATAGACTGTTTTAGTAAGACTGTTTTTAGTTAGTGTACAGTCCATCTGTTAAGGTTTGGATCCCTTTGCAAAAAAAAATATTTTGGTATTTTAAGATTTTTTAAGGGTTCCTGTTGAGACTATTGGCACTGACAAGCTAGAAAGTGTATGAGAAGTAGGAAATTGTGTTTTCTAGTTTGAGTGGGGAAGGTTTAAAACCCTACTGCTGTAATCTACTCCGTTCTTAGGTGCTTGCTCTATTCTGCTCCGTTCTTAGGTGCTTGCTGTAACCTACTCCGATCTTAGGTGCTATTAGAGAGACTTCCCCTCACTTCCTGAGAATGACCACATTTTCACTAGAACATTTTTATCTGTGTTGCTGTTGGAGGCCTCCCTCTGTGGTATGTCCAAGGCTGGGGCTACCTAGAAGATTGTTAAAACGAGATACAAAGTACAATTCCCATAGCAATCAATCTAAACTAGTCCAGCCTCAGCATATTGTGTTTTCTACTTTGCTTTTTGCTTTATTTAATAAACAAGTCTGTTGTTCACCAACAAGATCGCCTGGTAAGTGAAGTGGTATTTGGAATTGAAAGTAAACTGAAAAAAACCTTCCAACTAAAAACATTTGTGCATTAATATAGATCTCACATCCGGTCTAGAATTTAGCATATCTTGAAGCCCAGCAATTTTTTTAGTACTGTGCATGCACCAGCTTTGGTCAGAAAGTCAAATTATTTGCTCCTAAATTCAGTACAAGTGTGCTATAATATAAATACATACCCCACCTATTTCCTTTTACATGAACATGCCAAGGGATAAAAAAAAAAAAACATTTGTAGTTATGCTGTGAGCAGCCACTGCTCAATGTACCACAAAATTGCTTATTACTTAATACGCTGTTTTAGTGTTTACCAGGTTCAAAATAAAGATTCTTCAGGTGTTTTTCATATTGGCTTCCAAACACTTTGAAGGTGTATTTATTTGCTTTACTTACAGAAAATATTTTGTGTTTTGTTTTCTGGCAGTAATATAATTTTTATATCTAGCTGTAAATGTACATTTATTGTATTTTCTTTTGCTTTGTAATGTTTTAAATAAACATTTGGTATTAAAGATTCAAAATTTGTTTGCATTTCAGATATAAAATAAATCACAAAGAAAAGAATAGTCTAAAGTAATAGAATCCTACTTTTGATGCTTTTTGGGGGAAAAACTACAATTTTTAAAGCCATAATGTACACAGAGAAAAAAATAATATTTTTATGTGACTAGCCTTTGCTTTTAAAATAGCATGTTTGACACTTGGATTCAAGGCACCATCAAGCTGGTAAGAGGAAAGATCGTAAGAGGAAACGAAGGTTTGAAATTGTTACCAAACAAAAAGTAATAATAATGTTGGCTTTTCTGACTTTCAAAGGTTTCAACCTACTGTCCATATTGTAGCCCTTGCCTTTTAACTCCTGGGACATCAGGCACAGCCTTCTTGGGTCCGGATGGAGTAGAGGACCTTGTAAAAGGAGATTCAGGTGACCCTTGAGAAGAAGTTGGGGAAAGTTGCCTCCTTCAAGAGACTAGACTTCAGGAACTTAGGAATTAGGGTCACCAGCAGAAGCAGATTTGCCAGAACTGACAGTTTATCATCAGCACGTCTAAACCTAAGGCTTCCTGGCAAGTAAACTTCCACAGTTTGTCAAGGACACAACAGGCCCACTTCAAAGAAGGATCACTGGACCTGTCAAAGGGCTTTTTATTTAGAGACCACTGGTTGATGTTGACTACTATCCTTGAAGGTAGTCGGATGTTTAAATAAAAAAAGTGATAGGGACCTGGAAGTTCAGGTCAAACTACACTGCTCCAGCAAACCCACTTCGAAGGGCTGGAACCTCTATTGGGCCCACCATGTCATCAGAAGTTTTCTTTTGACCAAAATATGGAAGAACACCAGTTTATGAAGCATTATTCTTCATGTACAGGGATAATCCACCTACAGTTTAGATCCATAAATATTTGGACAGAGAACTTTTTTCTAATTTTGGTTCTGTACATTACCACAATTAATTTTAAATGAAACAACTCAGATGCAGATGAACTGCAGACTTTCAAATTTAATTCAATGGGTTGAACAAAAAGATTGTATACAAATGTGCGGAACTAAAGCCTTTTTTTACACAATCACTTCATTTCAGGGGCTCAAAAACAATTGGACAATTGAGTCAAAGGCTATTTCATGGGCTGGTGTGGGCAATTCCTTTGTTATGTCATTAT
Source organism: Pyxicephalus adspersus (assembly GCF_032062135.1). Taxonomy (NCBI): domain Eukaryota; kingdom Metazoa; phylum Chordata; class Amphibia; order Anura; family Pyxicephalidae; genus Pyxicephalus; species Pyxicephalus adspersus. Next base: position 42,164,651 of record NC_092865.1, on the reverse strand, counting down.
CAATTAAGCAGATAAAAGGCCTGGAGTTAATTTGAGGGGGGTGCTTGTATGTGGAAGACAAAAAAAAAAAAAGAGGAAACCCAGCATCTGGTGATGTCCATGAGTTCAAGACTACAGGCTGTCATTGCCAGCAAAGGGTTTTCAAACAAATATTGGAAATGAACATTTTATTTTCAGCTTTTTAATTTGTCCAATTACTTTTGAGCCCCTGAAATTAAGTGATTGTGTTTTAAAAAAGGCTTTAGTTCCTCACATTTTTATGCAATCTTTTTGTTCAACACACTGAATTAAAGCTGTAAAGCTGTATTAAGTCTGCAGTTCAACTGCATTTGAGTTTTCATTTAAAATCATTGTGGTATTTTTGGCTTAGCAGCTAAACAAAGTACCCACAAAAAAATAGGTTCAGGACTGATATACTAAAGTTTTTCCTATATAAACCTACAGTACAGAATATCCCTAACCTCTGCAGAAGGCTGGAGTGAGGTCTTTTATTCTACATTTGTAACCAGAAGCCCCACAAGTCATGAAGCACTCAAACACAAAGCTTTATTACAAGATAATGTTTGTGTTTAAATAATTAGTTTAATTTTTAAGTTACAGTATTTTATGTGTACCATTATGAAAGAATACATTTGAGGCATTCTATATGCTATATAAATTGCTATGTCATTGGACACCAATGAGTTAGTTGTGCAGAGAAGATATGTATTTTGTATCAACTGCAGTCCATGTTTTCATCCTCTACTTCAACATCAGGAGGGCACAATTCATCCAAGGCAAACTCTGGAACAAAAAATATAATCAAATAAACAGATAAATAAAGATAATACTAAGGCTGCTGACAAAATCACATATATTGCCAAATGCAGGGGGGGGGGGG
>NC_092865.1:42133880-42163701 GCF_032062135.1 Pyxicephalus adspersus | reverse complement strand
GGGGGGGGCTGACCTGTGTATATCACATTCTATAACCAGGATTGCATAATGAGGATTACAAATATTTTCTTTCTCTGGACATTTATAAGGATATTACACCTGAACCTAGCTTTAAAGGGTAACACAACATCTACCTGGTAGAAAAGTTCAGAAGACCTGGTGAAAACGTAGACTTAAGAAAAAGCAAAAATAACGGTTGATATCAGAAAGACCCAGAAAACCAATAGTTCCAAAGAATAGAGATTTGAGAGAAACCCCTACGTTAGAACATAAGGCTGGAAAATGCACAGGCATTTAAATCAACACAAAAAAACATTGGCCTTAGCTTTTGTCAGGTGATATATACATTCAGACATCCAAACTAGCCAATTTGGTATCTGGGCAGAGCTTAAACTAACTGCTTTCCTAAAGGATAACTTGACCTTCAATGTAATCTTTTAAAATGTACAAAAATAACAAGAAATGCAATTTACTCAAGTTGTCACATTTTGGGCACCCTCTTTATTCAGGCATAAAAATCATAAACTTCTAAGTGAATGTTGAACATATTTTTCTTATTAGAGTACTAAAAATGCATCATTTAATTAAATCGAAGCATACACTTCTAATTAGAAAGATTTTGCAAAAGAAAAAAGGTACAACAAACAAATAACTTTTTCAGAAAAGGGAAATGCAGGATATCTGTTACAGAGTTTCTCACAATGCACATTGATCATGCAGATGGGGTTGATTTCTTTCTCAACAAAAGTGTAATTATATTTTAAGCAACCCACATGAGAGTGAACCCTGGGAGTGAAGAAAAAACGGCAAAGCACTGAAAGAGAGGGACTATTCACAAAATTCCTAACTATTCACAAAATGGACATATTGGCAATGTAAAACTCAGTGTTAAAAGGCAAGATCTAAGTCACTTGTGAAAGACAGTTGGCAGAAGGTGCAGGTCTGGCAGCCAGAAGAGGAAGCAGGAAGATGCTTCTTTATGGCTTAATGGCTGGGTGACATTACACCCAGAAGAAGAGGTTAGAACTCCCAAAGCATCACCCCCCCCCCTTTAGAAGTGGAAACCCAAAAGAGATAAAGACTGATAAAAGCACACAGCAAACTAAATAAAAGAAGTACCCCCTTGTTTGGCCACACACCCGTTTACTGAGTATTCAAGCACAAGGCAAGCTCTCCTCTTTAGTAATACCAAAAGCTGTTTATAGAACTGGGTCTGAAAGGTGCTATACATGCCCAGTGCCCATACCTCTATGACTGAAGGTCAACTTTAAGGCTATTCCAACAATGTCCAGCTCAGTACATTCAATATGCAACATCTGACACAAGTCAGGTTGATTTTTACTTTTGACTGTTGCAATCAGCTGTAGAGGCATGTGGAATATTCATAAGGGGGAAAAATGTAGGAACATAGTGCTACAAAAATACATTTTTCTTTTGCACAGCCGAAATGATAAAAGATGTCCATCCTTCCACCACAAAAGGTATGTGGGTATTAGAAGGGGCTGGCCAAATAACAGCTGGAAGCTGACTGGTTGCTATTGGAGACCTTTAACCCACTCCCACTGAGGCCTAGTCTGTTCAATGCATTGTTTCTGTCAGCCATTTTGTGAACTCGTGAAACCCCAGCAACTCCCCAGAAACCCCAGCAAGTGTAGGAACTACCTCAGTAGTGCGTAAAATGACAAAAATTGTTTTACTGTTTGTATGTGTGCAATCCTCTTGTGAGCGGCAGGATAACCTGATGTACAGGATATTTTCTGCCACTCAATGGATGGGAAGAAAAATCTGCTTTTAGTTTTTGTCTGTGTTTGTCCCTATTGAGGTGATTATCCATTCTAACATGGAAATAAAATAAATTACCAGGTTATAAATAACCTGACCTTGACTAACTCTTCCCTTCTCCAGCCTAAATAAAATATGATTTTTGCCACAATAATTCTTTTGTCTGTGAATTTGATGTGAAGATTTTTGCCCTTACTGTAATCCATGTGATGACTATGGAGGAACAGGGTTGTCAATCACCAGCATGAAAAGAAGGCTTAGATGACTTTTAAAAACCATTGTCAGTAATTCTAACCCTAAACGTTATTTTGATCGCTGTATTCTTTCTGTCAGGAAGACAGACAGAGAAGACCTGTTTCCGACATGTTATGGAGGGGAAAAGTTGCAGTTTTCTACAATATTCACATTTTGTTTAATAATACATTTTTATACTAAACATGTTTTTTTGAATACCCACTACAGTTACAGGAACATAATACTAACTTATGAACACAGTTCTCAATTTATACCATACCCTGATGTGTGTGTGTTGTTTTAGGACTTACCTTCACTCTCCATCAAAACATTACATTTTTTTAAGATGGCTCGGACCCCTGGAACAGCTTGGTCATACTGGTGGAGGACCTCCAGGCAGTGCTCACTAAAGGATTTTTCCCTCTGGAAGAAACTGTGCAGCAACATCACTGTCTCTCTTAGAAATTGCAAAGATTTGTTTAGGGATGGTGTAGGACTGAGGAAGATTAAGCGCCGTACACAGAGCCATTTCTTATGTAACATGAGAACCAGAGCCTTTACAACCTAAGCAATGGCAAAAAAATCATTAGGACACCAAAGTTCTAAGGAAAGATAACCTGTTGTAAGAGATATAATAATTTTTATGCTCCAAAAATACTAAAGATAATGTAAAAAATGAAAAAAATGAAGGGTCAGCAGTCAACGAATCTGTGTATAACAAGGGGGTCAAGGCAAAGGGTTAAATACCATTAGTTGCTCAAATGTCTTCAGAGCACAAATTCAACATAAAAAACATAGGAAACAAATAAAATGTACCTCTCTGTTACACTGACACTGTACTCCTGACACAGGGGAAGGGTAGTTCCAACCTTGAATAATCATCTTGTTTAGCAGTCTAATCACCTAGAGAAATGGAATACAAATCCAGATACATGGAAACAGATATTGTGAGGAATTAACAAAAATTGATAAATAACATAAAACAAAACACAAAAACAAAAAAACACTGGATGAAGTGGGCTCAGTGAGTACAGAAAAATCTTTCACAGAGGACATTTATGGTTTTAATTTCTAAGACAGACTTCTACTCAGTTTGGAGACTGTGTATATCTTTAGCAAACATTTTCATATTTATGAAATTGCCAAGGTTGAAGTCAAGATTACTGTACCTACACCCAAAGATGTGGGAGGGGGATCTCCAATTCAAAATTCAGTACATCAAATTTATGTGTCTCTGAACATTGAAAAGAAATCACTTTTCAAAGTATCCAACTGAGGCTTAGTTTCTTTGTATTTTGAGCAGATCCTAGCTGGCTGCCTTTTATCTAGTGTGAAAGCCCAGCAGATGTTTTGAGAGCTACTGGGGATTGTTCAGACGGGAGGATTTTTTTCCAAGCGTTTTTACTGCTCAACAACGCTTGCAAAAGACAGTTAACATTGGACCGAACAGCTTCATTCATTATCCTTCTTTTGACAGGCAGCAGGAGGTGTCAGCATTTCCGTATAGTTTTCTGGGTGCTCAGTACAGCGTCCAGGGAAACTGGCATTAAAAGTTAAAACTTTAGTCCAGATTATGAGAAAACACAGCAACATTAACCTACCTCATGCTCAAACTGGATTGAAACCAGGTCTGATGCCTGTTTATCTGGTTTTAAAATGATGTACATGTACAAAGCCAGCAGGACACAATTTTCTGTCAAAAATGAAAAAAAGCACATTAGTCCATGTTATATGGATCATTGCATATTTAAACACCTTATAGTCAGATACCCTGACCAAATTTGGAAGTATTAGCAAGAATCTCTTAAATTCACATTAATATGACTAATTTGAAAACCTAAATCAGGATGTTAAATACAGTTATGTAAATATATCTTCATCACATTAACTGACACAGCATACTGATCCATCATTAGATAGCAATCCCAAGGTTAAAGATAAACAACCTTTTTTATAACTAATACTCCCAGTAAATAAATGCACCAGATCACTTTGGGTGTGTGTGTGTGATTAAAGAGGAGGTTTCTGAGAAAAATATTGCCTTAGAGCAGTGGTCCCCAAACCTACCACTAATCTCCTGAACTCCGGACTATGCATGCGCAGGGAGCCGTGTGTCACTTGCCCCAGAGTGATGTCATGATGCCAGAACCTGCCCACTCTCCCATCGCAGGTCTCAGCCTGCAACGGCAAAGTCGGCGGGTTGTGTCCATATGGGGGACATGGGCAGTGCGGTGCGCCCTCCAAGCGGGGTCAGGAGAAGGCTAACAGGTCTACGAGAGAGACGTGAGGGCAAGAACACTACCGATTTATTGAAAACTGGATCACACAATTTTTTTTGTTAAAAAAAAAAATATCCATCTCTGGGGACTTTTTTACTACCGCGATAGAACCTTAATGGTGACTATTGTAACACTTTGACACAATCCACATTGCTCGCTCTTCTATTAAGTATGCAAGGTTCTAGTAGTATCAAAACAAATTCACTTCTTAACTATGAACTTTACTGTGCTCCTAGGGATTGATAAAGCCCAATAATATCCATCCTCTCCCATGTGCCTGTACATAACTTTTTCAAAAATGTTTTGACAGTGTCTAGTACATAGTTGATTATTTGCTTTTAGATTACTAAATAACTGTGTGATAGGTCTGTGATAGGTGGATATTATTATTATTAAACAGGATTTATATAGCGCCAACATATTACGCAGCGCTGTACATAAAATAGGGGTTGCAAATGACAGACTAATACAGACAGTGATAAAGGAGGAGAGGACTCTGCCCCAAAGAGCTTACAATCTAGTAGGTGGGGGAATTTACACACAATAGAAGGGGGATATGCCTTTGAAGCATTATCTCTCATCTCAAGATGTATGGTTCAGTATATCTTTCCTCTAATTGAGTATGTTTGGCATACAGGTATGAAACTTCAAAAAGACAGAAGGTTATACTGTAAATAACAATTCTTTCAAAAATGAATTAAAAAAAAAACATTTTGAACAATGGTCATTGCCATGGTCATATCATATTCTACTGGCTTTTGTATTTTGATAAAATCAATTAAAAAACAAAACACTGGACTATTCAAAAGTGGCCTTCTATAAGCATAAGTTTGACTTATATCTTACATCTATGGAATTAAAACAGCAAGTTTCTGGAGAAAGCAGTTTGCTTAGGAAGAGTGAGCCAAAATAGCTGTTGACACATGCCGAGGTCTCATTAAGAGGTATAAGAATTGCTTGTTTGCAGTGATTGCATCTAAAAGTTATGCACCAAAAAACTAAGTTAGGTGGCTATCATTTGTTTCAATGCCATTTTGATTTTTGTTAAATATGGAATGAGCAGGGATGGCTGCCAACTACTTTTGTAAAATTATTTACTTTTATTTACTTTTAAAATTATTTTAGAGAAAATTGGTGTCCTGTAGGCTTGCCCCCTACCTGAACAGGAACAGAAGAGAGCGACCAACTTTTTGTGATCTGCAAGAAGAGCCAGCAGTCTGACAGTATTTAGGGCAACAGGAAGGGGAGAATCTGTAGACAGGCACCGAAGTAACACTGGAGAGGTAAACAGATCCTCGAATCTAAAAAAATAAATAAAATAAAAAAGCAATATGTATAATAAAAAACACATTTTCAAGAACCATAATATGACCAAAAATGGTAAAAAAAATCCCAAAACCAACTAACATAACATGCTAAATTAATGCTTAACCATAAATAATTTTTTTTTTATAGATCGGAGACAACATTCTCTCATTACAAGCTACATTGTCTCATTACAAGCTACCATGCAAAAATATGCCACATATAACATATTTGTTCCCATGAAACCCTACAATACTAAATATGAATTATTGGTAGTTGTTCAAGCTTCAATATACCACTACAAATGCGAAGGTTCCTGTGTTTGATGGCAGCACTGTGAGATGGCATACCTACTTTCCCTATACTGAAGTAAGGGACCTTGCACTAATGTTGTATTTAACCAAGTGTGTTTATTTGTGACCCATCAATGGATCCCATGGATAAACGTATAGCATAAGTGTGAAAAAAAATCTAAATACGGGCTGCTGTTCATAACAGTTGGTCTAGAGTGGATCTAAAATAGTGAGGCTAACTGAGCTAGATGTTCTTAAAAAAAAAAAAAAAGAAAAGAAAATTAAAATATATATTATCTCATGACTAACTCAGTGTGTAAACATTGTCAAGACAACCTGCTGAAGTTCAAACTGAGCATCAAAATTGAGAGAAAAGGTGATTTAAGTGACTTTTGTTGACATGGTTGTTGGTGGATCCAGGTGGGCTGGTTTAAATGTTTCAGAAACTGCTGATCTGCTGGGATTTTCATGTACAACCATCCCTAGGGTTTACAGTAAATAGTCCAAAAAGGGAAAATATCCAGGGAACAGCAAATCTTTAGATAAAAATGCAAATTCAACCACTAGGGAAAAAAAAACATATCCCTGATAACACAGGTAATCCAGAGGAAGGCAAAAAAAAACCCTTGAGTTAATTTTCTACAACAGGGAAAAAGTTCCTTCTCACTTCTGTGAGGGAATCAGATGTTCCCTGGATCAACAGTCTCTGTTATCTTCACTCTAAAGCATTAAAACCCAGTTATATTCTGTGCTTGTAGAAAAACATCCAGCTTTTTCTTAGAGCAATCTATAAAACTTACTGAAACTACTTCCTGAGGAAGCCCATTTTAATTTTTAGACATTACAGTGGAGAATCCCTTCCTTATCCGGAGCTTAAACTTCTTTTCCTACAGACGCAAATAGTGCCCTCTTGTTCTTTGTAATGATCATAAAGATTATAGTTGGGCAGAGAGTTCTCTATATGGACCATATATATATTTAATAATACAGGGTGATCATATCCCCCCTTAAACGTCTCTTCTCAAGGGAGAATAGATTTAGTTCAGCTAATCTCTCCTCATAGCTGAGCTCCTCCATTCCTTTTATTAGTTTAGTTGCCCTTGTCTTCACTCTGTCCAATTCCACAATGTCCTTTTTGAGAACTGGTGCCCAAAACTGTACTGCATATTCCAGATGGTGTCTGACCAATGCTTTGTACAGGGGCAGGATTATGTCTCCATCTCTGCAGTCTATTCCTCTTTTAATACAAGAAAGTACTTTGCTACCTTTAGATATTGCAGCTTGGCATTGCATTGCATGCGGTTATTAAGTCTATGATCTGCCAGAACCCCCAGATCCTTTTTAATTTTGACTCCCCCAAATGTATTCCCCCTAGACAGTATGAAGCATGCATGTTGTTAGCCCCCAAGTTCATAACTTAACATTTCTCAATATTAAATGTCATTTGCTACTTGGCTGCCCAATCAAACAGTACATCCAAGACTGCTTGTAGATTATACATCCTGTATGGACTTATTTCCATTACATGTCACAAAACTCAATCTCAAACTGGTTTCTTAAACATGACACTGTTGGAATGGGACATGCAGCTGACTGCAGGAACTGTGTGATGCCATCATGACAATATGGATCAATATCCAAAGAAAATTTCCAGCACTTTTCTAAATATATGAAATGAAGAAACAAAGTACTTCTGACAGCAAAAGGGGGTCTACCCAGTATTTAGGTATTAGAGGCCATAAATGCTTCATGTTACTAAGAGACATTTTGCAACCACAATTTTATTTTAGATATTATTTCTTTACTTTTAAAAGACTCACCTGGATGTGGTATTACAAAACAAAAGCAAACAAAAAAAAAAAACCTTGGAAAAGCCATGTGTTTTCTTACTATTAGAAAAGCACACAGCACCAGATGTTTATAGCCTGATGTTAAAGGGTACTATGCCAATGGTCTGCTGAACACTTACAGATAAAATGATGCTAAAGATGCAAATGTTTAATTCTTACACAACAAAACTGAAGGCAAGAAAACATACCTTAACAACATTTCATTAGGAGAATTTTCTGACAATTTCACCAGGACTCGGAGAACCTTTTCTCGGATGAGATCTCTCTTGGAAGTCACAATAGATGATGACAAGAGGAATACAATACTTTTAAATAAAGGGTGCTGAAGCTGTCCATCACTGTCCAGTCTTCCATGTCTTGAAGTACTAGGCTTCACGTCAGGCTCTGGATTCAAAGATATTTGTGCCCATTTATCATCTGTCTTCAGTAAAGTCTCTACTACCTCTAAACTGTAAAATGCTAGATAATAAAGAATTTCAAGGGAGGCCAAGGCAGGTTCACTAAGACATAATATTGCATCCTCCACATTGGAAATTAGGCTACGATCTGTGCTGGAGGATGATAAAGACTGATTATCAGATGAATTCACTCCAGATTTCTCAAATGGCTGCAAAGCCAGACAGTAAGAAGCAATATGAAACTCCACTAGTGGCAGTATGAGTACAGCTCCTGGTAGTCGGGACATTTTAATAAGCTGTTGCAATCCACTTTTTCTTTGTGTTATGGTCTTCTGCTCTGTCAAGTCATCACCCAGTGCAATAGAGTTTAGTCCTGTGATGGCCAATTTCTGTGCTTCTTTTAAAGCAAGACACTGAGCAGAAGACAGCGTACTGGAAATGGATACAGAATAATAGTTAGTCCTAGGCGAATTACCCTGAAAAGGTTTCCCTCCCTCCACACTTTACATGTCATATTTCATTACAGAAACGGGTGCGATAGTAAATCTACTGAAAAAGCACACAAACACAGGTTTTAGAAATAAGCAACCTAATCTGAAAAATCTACTCACTTGCTTGTGTTGGCTCTACACACTGGTGATCCCTGTAAAGCATCCAAGTTACCACTGAGAAGATGGCACAGACCTATTGAGCCTCTAGGGTGTGACTGCTGCATCAAACTGTTTAGTAAAATGGAACCTAATATGGCAGGAAAAAAAATATTTTACCAAAGCAATGACAAAAACAATCCTAAAATATAAACAATGAAGTTTTTAAAAATTAAATTCAGCTCAAACAGATATTTTAAAAAGCTGCGTGAACGGTTTCATTTTAAGCCTGTTGTATACATATCTCCAAAATTAAATAGAGCTGCTACACATATTAGGTGTAACACAAAAACACCACCAAACTAAATAACACTATATAAAAAAAAAAATATGAACCATCTTATGACCATGAAGTTGCACAGATCAACATTCCTAATATTTTAACTTGCCTTACCTATCCAGTGACTGTCTACAAGCACTGTACATCTGTGGCTTCATTTAGAAGCAGTCATAATTTACTACAAACATTGGTATTGGTTACTTGATTGATGCACAGTGAGGTTTTTCAAAAAATTTTTGTTTAATTTTTCTTTCTTTTTACTAATTACCCCTTTACCTATACAGTGAATCATGTGACTGACTCTAGTATACATAGATGGGATAATGGAATTGCATAACTTTCTAAATTGAATCACTAATGTAAAACTAAAGAGATACAATGTAAATTCAGAATATGATGTATAGATTTGTGTTTCCTGGAACACCACTTACACACCTTGGGTGTTGGTCCTCTGCATACTACAGGACCTGGAAAATACTCTTGCTTGCTTAACTGTTGAATGGCACACTTCAATCTCTAAAAACAAAGATAGAAACAAAATACACACTAGGCTTTTTAAAAGTATCATAACAACCCAATATTTTTATTGCATTCCGTTTTAAAGACCGGTTAAATACCGGCAAAAGCTTTACCTCCCATCAACTTAATAGTGAACAAAATGCACACTAATAGTGTCAATTCAAAAAATACCACATCTTTTTAATTGTAAAATTACTTTTGATGAGAATCTAATTGAAGAATGTTTATTGTAGAATTTTTTAGGGTTACGCAATCAATACAAAACATCAGCTACCGTTAGGATCAGGTATCCCACATTAAATGACAATAATAGGCAAAAAAGGCCTACTTAAGAAGTATAAAGGTGGAACTTGTCGAACCATTTTTCACGTCCTAATATAGTAGCACAAATGTTTATCCAGGTTACATTTTAAAAAATACACTAAAACCATCAAAATTGCAGATAATGTGGAATTTTTGGAAATGACCCTTTTTCCACAGGTTCTCTACTTTCATATATTATTATTATTATTATCATTAAACAGGATTTATATAGCGCCAACATATTACGCAGCGCTGTACATTAAATAGGGATTGCAAATGACAGACTAATACAGACAGTGATACAGGAGGAGAGGACCCTGCCCCGAAGAGCTTACAATCTAGTAATGGAGTAAATATACATTTTCAAGCTGAAGGACTATGGTGGCAGACTTTTACCATATGCTGTGGAAACTGTCCTAGGATCAGAGATTTTTGGAAAACTGTGGTTTTTTATGCCTTTCAACACCTGGTGAATTACTTGCCACTTTGGCCTAATTGGACAATTTTTGGGGAGCTAACCTTACAGGAGATGAGAATTACCAAAGGCTGTAAAAGACTTTTGGTAATACTATCACTGGTAGCCAAAAAAACAATTATGCACAATTAGATAATCCTCCCTCCGACAGTCTATAGTTTTCCTAAGGAAAACAGGTGAGTTAGGCATTATAGACAGTAAAGCTACTTTTGGGGAAGGAGTCAAGGAAACACCATATAAGTCCGAGCAGATGGAGAACACCTCACCCCAAAATAGTTGCAGAGTTGGGCATGACCACCAAATATGAAAGTAGTTTCCTTCCTCAATATCGCATCTCCAGCAAACACTAGGAACAGAGGGGGAACATACAGTAGAGGGTGATAGGATCTCTATACCATTGTGTTAAAATTTTTGAAATTTTTCTCCTGTGTGTATCCACAGACCGAAGATTTTTGCGTATATTCATAAGCTGTTAATCTAGCAAGAGATTTATAAGAAATTGTAAACTAAACTGAAATCGGTGAAGAAAATACACTAGCGTTCAAATAACTCCTAATCTGCCCAGGACTGTTTAGCTCAGCAAATTCAGGTCAGGAGCTAACTAATTTATAATAAGTCACCAAGCAACCTATAATTTCATTGTGAGACCTGTAAATTACTTATGGAACAGCTGTTAAAGCCCAGGCATCTACAATCACTTGGAGACTGTACCAATTTACCTACATGGGAGGTGTGTAACAAAAAAACCTTGCTGACTGAAAAGAACATTTGAGTAAATGAGCTTATTAAACATACAAAGAGCAGGCCTTTAAAGAATCAGGCTGTGGGCGGATACAATATAAAAATTTAACAATCTGATCACAGTAACAGTAGATATGTTTACTGAAACCAAAGACAACATTTTATGAACAGAGCTCCGTACCAACTATGAAGCATGGTTGTGCAAATACTACAGCATAGGATTACTTTGTTGTGGTATGGTCCTGGCAGTCCACAATTATTATTAAATGGACACGTGGGTTTTTTTTAAAAGCAATAGTGCTAATTGTATTCAGAGATAACACAAGTACAAATAGGATGGCAAGTTTCCCACTCTGTGCCATCTAAATTCATGTTACTATGTACATTTGATTTTGCGCTACTATGATTAAGTATTCTATGACTGTTATCTCTGAATACAATTAGCACATGTCCATTTTGGTTTTTGATGCTGTATAATGGAGGTTGGCACAATTCCTGGTAAGGGATATTGTACAAGCCTCAGTAATTATTTTTTGGTCACAATTATTATTACACAATATTTATATACCACAGACATATTACGCAACGCTTTACAAAGTCCATAGTCATGTCACTAGCTGTCCCTTAAAGGGGCTCACAATCTAATGTCCCTACAATAGTCATATGTCATTAATACACTGTAAGGTCAATTTTGGGAATTCACTTAACATAACTGCATGTTTTTGGAATGTGGGAGGAAACAGGAGTACCCGGAGAAAACCCACGGAAACAGAGGGAGAACCTGCCAACCCCATGCAGATAGTGTCCTGGCCGAGATTCGAACCTGGGACCTAGTGCTGCAAAGGCCAGAGTGCTAACTTTTCAACCACAGTGCTGCCCACAATCATTGGTTCAACTATGAAGTCTGCATCAAATCAGAGTGGTGGATGTGAAAGCAAGGCCATCTGTCCAAAAGCATTTTGCATGCATGGGTAGTCTGTCAGCAGGTTTGCACAACACCCATGAAACTTCTGCTACAAGAGAACAATACTAACTACATTATCCACAATAAACTGCTACATCTACTGATATTTTTTTTAATAAAACTGTGAGCAAACTTTTTTTCAAATGCAAGTATGTCACCTTTATCTGTAATACTTTTGATTGAAGAGCTAAATTTTCATGTTGAAATATGTTGAAAAGTTCAACAATTTTTATAGGATATCTTTTATTTTATTTTTTTTTTTTTTTTGTATTGGATTGGATACGGGAGTTTGTATTCAATCCAATACAAAATGACAGTTTGAATTTACCAATTACACGCTTTGTATTTATTTGAATTATTTTGTATTGGATTGAATACAGGAGTTTGTATTGAATCCAATACAAAATGAATGAATGAGTTTGAATTTGAATTTCCCGCACATGCGCTGACGTCATCACGCACGCAGGGAAGCCGTCCGGCTATTTTTTTCTCAGCCGGACGGCTTCTCGCTTCAGAAGACACCCGGCGCTGGATGAAGAAGGATCATCGGCGATCAGCGGGACCAGGTAAGAAGCCGACCGGCATCTTATGTTCCGCTGGCCGGTATCTTGTGTTCCGCTGGCCGGCATCTTACCGGTCCCGCTGGCACCCGATGCTGGAGAGGGAGACCGACGGACGACGATGGACGGAGGACGATGCTGGAATACGAAAACGACGCTGCATGAGCACAGCGGGACCAGGTAAGTATGGATGCGACAAAAATACGGGGATAACCATCCTAGCCTTTGTTTTTTGCCCGTACGGAGGTCGGGCTTAACGGCTAGGTGGTTAATGACCCGTGTTGCCGGCACGGACGGATTTACTTATACTGTATTTTTCTTGTATTTTGTATGTTTTCTCTTGTTATGGCACCCTCTGGAGCCTCCTGGGTTGCCTACCCCCTCAAGCAAGGAGACCTTTGCACTCATACCCTTGTTTAGTTCCCCTTACTCTTTTTTGAAGGATAGGGGACCGATAGGTGCTACGGCTTCTTTGGTCACCTGGGGCTAAGAGCTAAATTTTCATGTTGAAATATGTTGAAAAGTTCAACAATTTTTATAGGATATCAATATCCTGTTGACCGGAGGCAGTGCGTTCCCCGGCTTGGTCCGAGATTCCGGGATCACAAAGCGGGCCACAGATGCATACCTCTCCCGCTCGTCTGATGCAAGTGAGATCCGGAGATTGCAGCACGCCAGACGGTCCAGTGGTGAGTCCCTCTTCCCTTCTGCCAGTCCTCCCTCATCTGCCTCACAATGCTCTCCAGGCCCAGACCTGCAGACATATGCGGCAGTAGCTAATCCTGGCTCCTCTGGCTGCAGTCACAACCAAACATAGACTTGCTTAACCCCTGCAGCTCTGCCAGATCCCCATGCCCATGTTTCTGTGGACAGCCCACAAACCTCCAATAGAAGGATACATGAGGTACCGAAGACCCCACTACCTCCCTCACCACATCATACAGCCCCTTTTACTTCACAGGGGTCATCTGCTGCATCCCTGCCACCTGATTTCAGTTTTCCTCTTTTTGGAAAAATTATCTGCATAGTCTCCCCACTAGGGCTGACTTCCAAACCCTCATATCTGAAGTGCAAGCTACAAGTAGGTCGGATATTGGAGCTTTGCGCACTGATCTCCAGTCCCTGGCGGGTAGAGTATAGGGCCTTGATGAAGGCTAAAGGGGATATAGATCACCTTGAGCATAAATGCCATGAGTATGATAATAGGTTGAGAGACTTGTATCGCCAACTAGAGGACTTGGATAATCAGGGACGGAGACACAATATTCAGGATCGGGGATTACCTGAAGCTACTCAAGCTGCAGATCTTAAACCGGTTCTTCAAGCTATATTCAATAATGGTATTGGTAGGTCTTCCTCACAACTTATCAAGTTCTGCAGGGCCCATCAGGCCCTGAGACCATCCTCTAACGCCTCTAGACCTAGGGATGTTATTTGTTGCTTGGCGGATTACGAGCTGAAGGAGGAGATTATGTCCAAGGCCAGGCATATGCGCAATTTGGAGTTCGATGGGGCCTACATCCAACTGTTCCAGGATCTCTCCTGGCACACTCTCCGACAACGTCGTCTACTACAGCCCCTACTCAGGACCCTCAGAGATCAAAATGTCCCCTATCGCTGGGGTTTCCCCTTCAGCCTGACAGCCCGCAGGTATGGCAGATCCGCAACCCTACGCTTTCCAGAAGACCTTTCGAGGTCCTGTGAGACTCTGGGCATAGACTGTCCTACACTTCCCGGCTGGAAGTCTGAGGCCCCACAGCCTCCGAAGCCCTCTCGCTGGCACTCAGTTCCTTCAAAGAAGAGATCCAGGCCTGGTTCTACCCACTCTCTCCTGGCTCTCCACCAGTCCCGGACTTGACGTTTTTACTGAGCTCAGTTTATCTTGGACACTTTCTTTCCTGGCATTACATACCTGACACTTGGTAACTACAAATGTTTGTACTTGGCCTAGTGTATGTTGGTCCTCTTCTTTGCCTAGCTGGACTTGATATTTCATGGCTGTGGGGACTGGGGCCAGGTTAGGGAGGCATGCCTCATTTACTCATTGTTTACTTTTAGTCCTTGCACTTGGCCTCACTCCTCCGCTTCATACTATGCTAGTTCTTAATTTTGATATTGCTCTTTTTTTTCTACTGGTGTTAGGTCTCTTTACATACTGAAAGTGGTATGTTTGTTTACAATCTGACCATGTTCGCCTGCTGGTTGTTGCTACATTAACCACCTGAGCGTTACACTGAGGTCTAGATTTCTGTACCAAAAGTGATCCACTGTTTTTCATGAATTTTTTTTTTTTAATTGTAGACCTGTAACTTACAGAAATATGTCCGAACAGGGGTTCTAGTAGATATTATGAATATAAAAAATGTATTTACTTTTATTTTTTTTTATTTTTTTGTATTGGATTGGATACGGGAGTTTGTATTCAATCCAATATAAAATGAGCGTTTGAATTTACCAGTTATGTACTTTGTATTAATTTTTTTTTTTTTTGTATTGGATTGGATACGGGAGTTTGTATCCAATCAAATACAAAATATAAATTTGAATTTCCAAGTTATTTACTTTTATTTTATTTTTTTTTATTTTTTGTATTGGATTGGATACGGGAGTTTGTATCCAATCAAATACAAAATATAAATTTGAATTTCCAAGTTATTTACTTTTATTTAATTTTTTTTTTATTTTTTTTGTATTGGATTGGATACGGGAGTTTGTATTCAATCCAATACAAAATGACAGTTTGAATTTACCAATTACACGCTTTGTATTTATTTGAATTATTTTGTATTGGATTGAATACAGGAGTTTGTATTGAATCCAATACAAAATGAATGAATGAGTTTGAATTTGAATTTCCCGCACATGCGCTGACGTCATCACGCACGCAGGGAAGCCGTCCGGCTATTTTTTTTCTCAGCTGGACGGCTTCTCGCTTCAGAAGACACCCGGCGCTGGATGAAGAAGGATCATCAGCGATCAGCGGGACCAGGTAAGAAGCCGACCGGCATCTTATGTTCCGCTGGCCGGTATCTTGTGTTCCGCTGGCCGGCATCTTACCGGTCCCGCTGGCACCCGATGCTGGAGAGGGAGACCGACGGACGACGATGGACGGAGGACGATGCTGGAATACGAAAACGACGCTGGATGAGCACAGCGGGACCAGGTAAGTATGGATGCGACAAAAATACGGGGATAACCATCCTAGCCTTTTTTTTTTGCCCGTACGGAGGTCGGGCTTAACGGCTAGGTGGTTAATGACCCGTGTTGCCGGCACGGACGGATTTACTTATACTGTATTTTTCTTGTATTTTGTATGTTTTCTCTTGTTATGGCACCCTCTGGAGCCTCCTGGGTTGCCTACCCCCTCAAGCAAGGAGACCTTTGCACTCATACCCTTGTTTAGTTCCCCTTACTCTTTTTTGAAGGATAGGGGACCGATAGGTGCTACGGCTTCTTTGGTCACCTGGGGGCGACCTGACTGTGACCCTTGGGTTGTGGTTGTTTTTTTTATGGTTTTATTTTCCTTTTCCCCCTTCTACCTGATTTGCTCCCTAAGGTGATCCCACCCTTTACAATGTACTGGACTGCACCCCTCTGTGACTCTGGCACCCAGAGCTGAGCTGGCCCCAGTCTTTGATCTCTGTGGCAAAGTGGGTTTTTTTATTTGTGTGGCTTACTTCTCTGGGTGTATAGCTATAGTCCTATTTTTAGTCCTATATTATGAAGATCAGGATACTGTCCCTTAATGTTAAGGGCTTAAATTCTAATACCAAAAGAAAACTAGCCCTTAAGGAAGTTAAACGTTGGCGGCCTCCAGAATATACCCAGTTTCCATTATGGCAAACTCTCCTCATAGGAAAAAGGCGGGAGTGGCAATCTTATTTAATGATCTTTTAATTTACCCTTAAAAAATCTTTGATTGATTCAGAGGGCAGATACCTTATTTTGCATGGTAAACATTGAGGCATACCGGTCACCCTCTGTAATTTGTATGTCCCAAATACGGCTCAAACTACCTATTTGTCCACAATCTTGACCCGCTTGGAAGAATTTGAACATACTTACCTTGTTGTGGGCGGTGATTTTAACTTGGTTTTCTCTCCTACATATGATCGTCTCCCCACACCGTTTTCCCCTCCACCCTCCTTAGTGGTTAATAGCTTTCGATTATTCTGACAACTTATTAGTCGCTCCTGTCTTTATGATTACTGGCGGATTCATCACCTGTTTGCTAAACAATTTTCATTTTATTCTGCTCCACATCATACCCACACCCGCCTGGATTACCTTTTCATAAACCTTCCATTGTTACGCAATGTTACCTCAGAGGTGTTTCCTCAGAGATCCATCCAATAACGTGGTTGGATCATGCCCCGATCACTCTAGATGTTGTTTTGTCCCAGTCTGTATCCAGACTTTGCCATTGGCGGCTCAATGATTTTCTTCTTAAAGAAGAGACCACCAAATTGAATATCTCACAAGTCTTACATACTTACTTTGAAGAAAATGTGGGATCAGTAGCACACACATCAACCTTGTGGGAAGCCCATAAAGCGGTCATCCGGGGTCATTGTATTGCAATAAGTACCCGCCTTAAACGTTCCCTTACTCTGCGGTCCTTGAAAGTTGCAGAACGTGAGCTCCTCAGTTCACCCTCTATTAGTCTCCTTCGCAAGGTGGCATCCCTCCGCTCCAAGCTGCGTGCTTTGGATTTGCGAAAAGTGAGCTGGATGATGACACGCACCCGCCAACTTTATTATTACAAAAGTAATAAAGCTGACACGTTACTGGCGCTCAAACTACGGAGCTTACAATATCTGGCATCCCCAGCAGCCATAAAAGATGAAATGGGCACTCCTTTGTACGATCCACCACGTATAGCTTCCCGATTTGAGACTTATTTCAGTCAACTCTACAAAATAGTACAACAGGCTCAGATCTCACAGGGAACCCCCATACAAGCTAAGATTGATGAATATCTGGCGGGTGTTCAGATGCCTAAAATTTCAGTAGAAACTTTGGAGCATCTTAATAGTTCTATTACTGGTGAGGAAATCACTAAAGTTATCCAGCAACTCCCATCAAATAAAGCCCCTGGCCCTGACGGTCTTTCGTATTTATACTTTAAAACATACCTTGCAGAGCTTCTTCCATACTAACGGAGCTTTTTAATGATTTTATGACGGATAAACCGATTCCCCCATCCATGCTAAACTCTTATATTACGGTGGTGCCCAAACCGGGCAAAGACCCCATGGATTGCTCTAATTATAGCCCGATTGCCCTGCTAAATTCTGACATGAAAATTTTTACAAAGATTTTTGCCAACCGCCTTTCCCGCATAATTCACGGGGATCAGACTTGTTTCATTCCCTTCTACCACACCAGTGACAATACCAGGAGGGTGATTGACAATATTGAGGTTTTGAATAAATGAAAAACTCCTTCTTTGATTCTTAGTTTGAACGCAGAAAAGGCTTTTGACAGGCTCAGCTGGCCTTTCAGGTTTTCCACCCTTCGGCGTATTGGGCTCACTGGGCGTTTTTACCAAGCGATTCGTTCCCTTTACTTGCTCCCTTCTGCCTCAGGGAAACTTCCCCTATGCTTCTTCCTCCTCCTTCCCCATTAAAAATGAAACCCGGCAAGGCTGTTCCGTCTCCCTCACTATTTGCCCTTTCTATTGAGCCCCTGGCTGCCCATATTCTTTCTAATCCGGATATACAGGGGGTGCAGATAGGGGGATGTCCATTTAAGATCTCGTTTTTTGCAGATGATATCCTCCTTACCTTGACAAATCCTTTTGTCACCCTTCCCAAGTTGTTGAAGGAGCTTCAATATTTTGGAGCAGTTTCTAGGTATAGGGTTAACTCCCAGAAGACTGAGACCCTTCTCCTATTTGTACCACCTTTGCTGCCCAAATATCTCCAGGAGACATAGCTTTTTATCTGGTGGAAAAAGTCCCTTCGATATTTGGGTGTACAGCTTAGTTCATAATACTCCCTATTATATGGAGAGAATTTCCCCCAATTGATTAGAGAACTTAAAACATCCCTCCAGAATTAGAAAAATCACCCCATATCCATGTTTGGCCGTATAGCATCAATAAAGATGATGCTGTTCCTGAAGCTACTTTATTTGTTTGAGACAATCCCAGTAGCTGTACCCTCCCGCATCCTGAAACGGCTCCAAATGGACTTTTTGAATTTCATTTGGGTCTATAAGAGACATCGAATGGCTCAGAAAGTTGTCTGTGCCCCTAGAGAGATTGGAGGTTTGGGAGCCCCAGATCTAAGTAAATACTACCTGGCGGCACACTTGCAGAACATGTCCTCTTGGACGTCTGTCTGCTCATAGTGTCTGGAGGGAGATTGAGGAACTCTGGATAGCTCCTTCTCACACTAATGTTATGTTGTGGAGTTCCTCTTTTCCCCTATTGTCTTTTGACCTTTTGGCCCCTATGATTTTTATCAGGCAGATCTGGAAGTCATGTTAAATTCAATCTAACTACTTCTGCATCGGGACTGACCTCAATTATTTTGATGCCGCAGATTCTCACTCGGGGTATGGCGGGACCCTGGAGGGAGAGAGCCATATTTCACCTCCGAAATATACTGCACCCGGTAGATCGCAGACTGTTATCCTTTTCGGAACTTAAAGAAAAATACAAGCTAACTCAGGCTTCTTTTTATGTGTATCTTCAGATACGTCATTATGTGCATTCACCATGTCTCTCTTCCAGGTTCCCTGATCCTACCCCATTTGAGAGGTTATGTGGTGCTGGCCCTTACTCCAAAGGCATGATTTTCTCTATTTACAAGTTGCTACATGATGAACAGCATAAACATACCGATAAATTTTCATATAAGCTGATGTGGGAAAGGATATTGGGAAGAGATCTGGGTCGTAAGACTTTGGGAAGCAGACCACAAAAAATCCATTTGCACAAATATGCACTTATACAAAATTATATTCCGCTGGTACCATACCCCAGCGGTCCTCCACAGGCTCTTCCCGGTAACTGACCCCACTTGTTGGCGATGTTGCATGAATAGGGGAACATTGGAGCATATTTTCTGGCAATGTCCCTCTATTCAGAAATATTGGCTTAATATTCAGTTGCTTCCCATTTGCATATACAACTAGACATGTCTACACATCTATTGGGCTTACCAATATCTGGAATGCCTAGGGGCCTCTCTAAGTTGCTCACACATATTCTGGAAATCTACCTCTCCACCTTCAATGGATGACCTTTATAGCCGGATTCAAGATATCCATCCTATGGAATTCCTTACAGCACTACTTAGAAACAGAGTACAAAAGTTTGAATGTATATGGTAGGCTTGGGATACTCAATATTCACTTAAGATGACCTGAGTCTTTATTCTTCCTCATTGAATCTCCTTTCCTCCTTCTTCTTTGTTCCCCCCCCCCCCCCCCCCCCCTGCAAACCGCAGAAAGCTTCCTACTAATATTTACTCACATAATTAAAAATAGAAGGAAAGAGGCAATTGGCACTGTAAATAAAATATATTTTAAAAATTATGATTACCTTATTTTGAGTTACTGCCAACGTACTGCATAATATTTATGACCACATACCTAATTTGAATCACAGCAGGCTTTCGCTCACAGCTCTGTAGTTTGGATTTCAGTTCATTCATCTCTGCATCTTTAAACTGCAGTTCTGACTGCAAAGACTGAACCTACAACAAAACGATACACTGTTATGCCTAAAAGCCACTATTAATGTGATCTCTATGTCGAGGTTATCCCACCTCAGCCCCTAAGGGCCACACACAGGCTAAAATTTTCATATTAAAATTCTTCTGACTGTAAAGCATACAGGGAAAGTCCTGCTCTTAATGCATAAAATACATTTAACTGCTGCTAATTAACTATGACCAATTAGCAAAATTCCAAATCTAAAATAACAAGTATTGTAATTAAGTAAAAGTCATATACCAGTGTCCTCCTAGAATTTTTGTTAAGCCAAGTGGGGGAGCCATGGAAATCCAATAAACCCCGTTTTGTGTCAGCTTTCTACTGCCCCCTAAGCATGTTCCAACTATCCAATACCCAAACTACATCCAATTTTTCCACTGTCTTTGTGGTATGTCTCAACTGTTCAATGTAATTTGTGTGACCCATTTTCTTTGCATCCCATGGTTAGCAAAGTGTGTAGTCACAGAGGGAGAGGCGGCAGAGGGATACCAAGAGAATAGAGCGGAAGCAGCCGGGACACACAAGGCAGGAACAGAGTACAGTATCACTAGTGGTAAGTCCTGTTTTTTTTTTTTAAACCAAATGCTGTAATGTATGTAATGTGTGTTCACATATGTGGACATGTTCTGTATTGTGTGGGGGCACTACAAATACTATATATGTGAGGGCAATATATTATGTGGGGAATGCATTCCCAACATACCATATTATGTGGGGGCATGATATTGCGTGGGGGCACAATTTTTTTTTCTGAGGGGCAATCAAAAGTTTTGCTGGAGGGCTTGGCGATTTCTATGGTAGTTACGCCTCTGGTAACGGTCATCGTTTTTGTTGCCACCCGTCTCATTTTTGTACATGAAAAAATATAGATTTTTGTACATGAGAAAAATAAGACATCCCCTGAAAATATTTTCAGAGGTAAAATCAATACAGGACCCTGTCTTAATTTCAGGGAAACACTTGCGCCCAAGAGTGGTAATAGGTAATAACTACTAGGCTTTTTGTGCAATTTCTAAGTGGCTGCAAAAGCCTGGCAGAGTGATGATCCCCCACTAGTTTTTCTTTTGATCAAAAGCACATTATAAAAAACCTTTTTTAGAAAAGGCTTGTCTAGAAGTAACAAGTTTATAGAGATGGCCTGGATGGCAATCTGCTCATAAACAGTGCATGTAGCATACGAAAAAACATGCAGCAATGCAACTTTCTACTAAAAAACTGAACTATTTGTTCTAATGCTAACTATTGTTTGCAAGAGGTTTTAAGTAGTAAATATGATTGAAACTGCTTGCAAAACCCACTGTGATCTGTGGCATATACAGTTAGGTCCATAAATATTTGGACAGAGACAACTTTTTCTAATTTTGGTTCTGTATATTACCACAAATAATTTTAAATGAAACAACTCAATTTTAAATGAAACACTGCACACTATCAGCTTTATTTCAGTGGGTTGAACAAAAACATTGCATAAAAATGTGAGGAACTAAAGCCTTTTTTACACAATCACTTCATTTCAGGGGCTCAAAAGTAATTGGACAAATTAAATATCTGAAAATAAAATGTTCATTTTTAATATTTGGTTGAAAACCCTTTGCTGGCAATGACAGCCTGTAGTCTGGAACTCATGGACATCACCAGATGCTGAGTTTCCACCTTTTTAATGCTCTGCCAGGATTTTACTGCAGTGGCTTTCAGTTGTTGTTTGTTTGTGGGCCTTTCTGTCTAAAGTTTCAACAAGTGAAATGCATGCTCAATTGGGTTCAAATCAGGTGACCGACTTGGCCATTCAAGAATATTCCACTTCTTTGCCTTAATAAACTCCTGTACCTTGTCCATTTGTACATTGTATTATGAAATGCCTCCCAATCAATGTGACAGCATTTAGCTGGATTTGAGCAGACAGTATGTCTCTGAACACCTCAGAATTCATTCGGCCGCTTCTGTCCTGCGTCACATCATGGATAAACACTAGTGTCCCAGTGCCACTGGCAGCCATGCACAGCCAGCCATGTTTTACAGATGATGTGGTATGCTTTGGATCATGAGCTGTTCCATGCATTCTCCATACTTTTTTCTTGCCATGATTCTGGTAAAGGTTGATCTTGGTTTCATCTGTCCAAAGAATGTTTTTCCAGAACTGTGCTGGCTCTTTTAGATGTTAGGTCCAATCTGGCCTTTCTTTTCTTGAGGTTTATGCAGTGCTCCCCCTGTATTTACTTTCATGCAGTCTTCTCTTTATGGTAGACTTGGATATCGATACGCCTACTTCCTGGAGAGTGTTGTTCATTTGGTTGGCTGTTGTGAAGGGGTTTCTCTTCACCATGGAAATGATTCTGTGGTCATCCTCCACTGTTGTCTTCCATGGACGTCCAGGTCTTTTGGTGTTGCCGAGTTCACCAGTGCTTTGTTTCTTTCTCATGATGTACCAAACTGTAAATTTTGCCACTCCTAATATTGTAGCAATTTCTCGAATGGGTTTTTTTCTGTTTTTGCAGCTTAAGGATGGCGTGTTTCACCTGCATGGAGAGCTCCTTTGACTGCATGTTGTCTGTTCACAGCAAAATCTTCCACATACAAGCACCCCCCCCCCCCTCAAATCAACTCCAGGCTTTTTATCTGCTTAATTGATATTACCAGCCCATGAAATAGCCTTTGAGTCAATTGTCCAATTACTCTGGAGCCTCTGAAATGAAGTGATTGTGTAAAAAAAAGGCTTTAGTTCCTCACATTTTATGCAATCTTTTTGTTCCATCCACTGAATTAAAGCTGAAAGTCTGCAGTTCAACTGCATCGGAGTCGCTTCATTTAAAATTAATTGTGGTAATGTACAGAACCAAAATGGTCTCTGTCCAAATATTTATGGACCTAACTGTATACACTATTTAAAGGCACTGCAACTTGCAAAAAAAATGTTTATAACCCCAAACACATTCCTAGACAAACATACTTTCTTAAGAAGTTCCTTCTCTTTCTCAATTTGTAGCAGAGACTTCTCATTTTCCAGTTGTACGTGTGCAATCTTTTGCTGTTCCAAATTAGACTCTGTTTGACGAAGAGCATCTCGCAAAACTTTAATTTCACCATTCTTGACCAATATTTCATCTTGAAGAGCTGTAAGCTGAAAATGTAAAGGTATCAATGAATAAGCCTTGTGGTAAACAATTTAAAGTGAAAGATATATTTCTGCTTGTTAAAATTATTAAAAATATTTAAACTGATAAAGGCCAACCAAAGGCAAAAACTACTTAAAGCGGATCTATCACCAAAATTATATATAGAAGAGGAAAAAAAAGGGAAGCCATGGCAGCAAAGTCTGAATGGGAATGCGGAGCCTGCTGGGAAACCTACATCACATATCCCAGGCGTGGCCAATTTCTTCCGTCTCCTCTCGTCTGGCTACGTCACTTGATCTCACACTACGCAGGTGTGAGATCGGATGACGTAGCTTTCATGCAATGGGAAAAATAAAACGCGTATGCAGTGATATTGTCACTTTTTTTCTCCCCCATTTACAGCAGGCTGCCACCCAATCTCGTGCCTGCGCAATTGGAGATCGTGTGAAGTAGCCAGAAGGAGGAAGAAGAAGATAGCGGCGCCCAGCCAGGATGGTGTGAAACCACAGTCTCTGTGGAAGTAAAGGTAAGTGTGATTTTTTTATTTTAAGTTTAGTCCCACTTTAAGCTTTGTGTGGATAACAATGGGCTAATTCACTTGCCACTTTTTATTATTCATGAGCAGTGTCCTCCCAAGCTTCATTTAGCTGGGTGCACCACTTTTTTATGTGATACAGCACAGTGTTGAATCCAGAATTTTTTTAAGTAAGAAATTGTAGGGGGGTGGCAGCTCCTGTATTGTGACCCACCTCCGCAGTAACCACCCAAAAACAGCCGGAGGTTACTGAAGAGTCCCAGGTGATGTGCCCGGCTAAAAAAGGCAGGGGAAAACACCGCATCATTACAGAAACTAATACCGTATATGATCTACAAAGCTTATAAACAATTCACCAGTGAATAATCAAAAACAAAAAAAAAAAGCCAGCCAGTTATTTCCAGTTGGTTGCTGCCATCTTCCATTGTGCCTAGCATAGTAAATGTAAAACCAGGCTGTATAGTATATTGCAGCACATTTAAAACCACATCCGTCTTTCCTGTGTCAGTCACACGTCACTGATAGGGTTGTGCTGTAAGCAGGATTTAATAGACAAACACAAAGCTGGCAGCAAAACAGCTTTCAAGTATTTTACCTGAGTATTTATCCTTTTATCTACTGTCCAATTTTAAACTGTATGTTGAACAACAGAATAGATGTTATTTAATATGAAGGAAGCAAATGTGTGTGGGAGCAAAGCTTGGTTAACCGGGACAATTCTATGCTATAAAAATGTCAGTATGGTAGAAAAGTTACCACAACCTCTGCAAAAATGGAGGCAACCTCTTCCCTTTTCCCTTTGTGGTAAAACTAGTTACATAGATCTTATCGCTGAAAATATTTAAGAATTTGGGGTTTGTGTACACAGACATTAGTTTGTATCAGAACCACATAAATGTGACCTACAACTGCACTGGAAATTTTTAAAGCCCCTATAAGGGACCAATTTGAAAACAAGCTATTTGAAAACAGTTACAAATGCAAGTTGCATGCACGTGAAAGCATTCTACATTTGCTCATTTAGAAGTAAAAATGAACGTAAACTAACCTTTTGCTTCAAATCCTCAAGCGGAGATTGCAAAGCCTTCAGGTCACAGGACTTAGCACCAGAATCTAGTAAAGGAACAGGACAGTATTAAACATTACATAAACATGTGGTAGACAGTCAAATGATGCAAAGTACACTGGTATAAAAATTAATCATTCAGAGACAATTACTTTTTACCAGAAGTTAAATTGTTTATTGTTATTTTTTGGGAACAAAAATTTACTCCAGTCTTACAAAATAAATTACAATTTTACATGGCAGGTAACTGTTTTCAAACACAAAAGCCTTGATATATTAATGGACCAGTATTGTTTACTGAACCACATGTGGACTTGAAGCCTTTTTCTATGCCACTGTAACAGCACAGTCTAGATATTGGACTCGTGTGCTAAGCTGAAGTGTGCCCAGACACCGGCATACAGGAGCCTGTATTCACTTTATATCAATTGTTGTGATTAGAATTATCCTGGGGTATTAACAGCTTGTCCTTATGACTTAGTATTTAGTGCTCTAAGATAAGCACAATACCCTACAAAATATTTCTGTGTGGTTTTTTGAATTCATATAAAAAAGTACACAAACCACATTTCACCCACCATGCTGTATACTAAAGTTAATGAGGACAGACAGTGAAAAGATGCATAGAAGAGTGCCACAGTATAGGTTCCATTTTTGTACCCTCTGTATGAATACATTTGCCAACTAATCCTGCCAAGAGTCTTGTCTGGGAGCCATTTTTTCTATAGGCTGACAGAGTTACATTGCAATGGCTATCAGAATTTTCTAGGTAATGTTCATTTTACAAGACTGGACTACAAGAGTGCCAACATAATCAACACTTCCGAGTTCTTAGGAAAGTGTGCATGTGTTCAACTTATGATACACAAGGAAAAAAAATGTTCTAAATGTTATTATTTTTGTCTAATAAATGACCTAATTTTTGTCTAATAAGATGATCTATCCCAGGAAAACTATGCAAAAAAAAAAAGTTTTCTGGCTTTCAGTCACTGACTGCTAGAACAAGCATGTACTAAGAAAGAAGAAAAACCTTCTGCTCAGCATTTTTGTTTAAAGTATATGAAAATATTATCTCATCAGCAAAACAGTCTACGAGCATTTTAAGCAGGGGAAGCCAGGCATTACCATTCATCCTCTACACTTGGATGTTTTATTTGTAAACTCCTTGTAGATGGCAAAGTTATGTATATGTATATATATGTATATATAATGTATATGACAATTTAGAATGAGTGTAGCAAGCCGGGATCATATGGGTTTTAACAAGTAGTAACAATTGGTACCAAAAGCATAGTTGTGTGCCAAAACCTCTATTGTCCAATAGTTGGACTGTACAGTAGACATGAATAAGAGAAAGAAGAAGAAAATGTTTTTTTTAAGGCACAGATATATAGGTAATGTAAAAAAACTGTAATAACTTTATTAGAATACAAATATGGGATATTTTAAATCATACATTGGGTAAATCAATGTATAAAGAGTATAAGTTATAAGACCACTGTACTTTCTATTTGAATAATTAATTACATTTATTAAATGTGTGGTAATAAAAAGGGATACCATCAGCGTTCTCTCCACCACCTTTTATCCGGGTGCTCCAGCTGTCATTAGGCAACCAATTAGGGTGGGAGCTCTGCCTCCTGTCAGCACACCGTCACTAGCTGCAGAGCAGTGTAAGGAGGGCCGCCTGCCCTCCCACTGCCTGCGCTCCTGCCATCTGCGGCCCCCAACTCACTGGACCAAGGCTTGGGGACCTCTTCATTATTACACCACTGAAAGTCATTGCACTTTTACAAAACATGGAACAGTAGGAAGACACATGAAAAGAGCACTGGACAGTTCAGGAATAAAAGGTAGAATGGGACATAAAAGCTGACAAAAGTATAGGGGTTACTGGACAACTAAGATTTAAAGAACTGGGAGGACTAAATTTATTGTGTGGTGCCCCACCCACATTCTGACCACCCAGCTACAGCTTACACCTATCTGGATGCAAAAATTTCTTTACCGTGTTCATGACACTGCAACATAGTCAACTATTTTTATTTGTAAAAGGTAATAAGAACATACTTGGGACAACTCTTTCTTGTCTTGTCGGTGCCGATTTATGTGGCTTTGAAAAAGAAGAGGGCCGGTTGCCTTGATATCCATTAGAACGGGGATTTACAGAGCTGCTGTCCTGTGTGTAGGCCTGTGAGGCCAAAATATCAATTTCTTCCAAATCATCGGCTGTAAAGTCCTCATTGTCACCAAAAACATCATCCATGACTTTGCTTTTTAAAACATTTGCTGGTCGATGGCGTTTTAAAGGAGGACAGCTGTCTTGAGGGTAGACTTGCTGGACTGTTGCAAAGGAGGAGTTAGCATTAACACAACTTGTACCATAAACCATTGAAATGTTCCTTTTTTTGGTAGCAAACAGGGGGTTTGCTGTCATAGCTTGCAAGTCTGATCCCCTGCAAAATTAAAATATCACATGTCAGGCTAGGCAGAATAGGTAGGGGTGTAAAAGTGGAAAATGTTCGTCCTTAGATAAATATGGAGGTCCTGAAGACTATTAGTCCCAAGCCACATAACCTGCAGTCATGAGTTTGATGCACTAGGCTGCCGACATCAGCAGAATCCTCTCTCTTGATACTTCTAGGAAAAGCATATATTGTTATTTCTAGCCCAAGTGACCTGGAAATCCTCAAGATCTAACATTTTTTTATTTTATTTTGTCCATTCCCTTGTATCATTAAGCAACCAATGTGATTTCTAAGTTACAAAGACACAGCTGGCTGCCTGCCATCATTGCTCCCTGGTCCTTGAAGACAAAAACAATTAGTTCATTCTTTGGATGCTAAAAGTATTCACTGGGCTGCAAAGCCTTGCAACCAATGGTACCACATGTACTATGTATTGGGGTGTAAATGAAAATGATTTCTCTGGATCTGCCTTACTATACCCTATGGCAGTGCACAACAAAATTCACACATGGCCACATAGATGTGAAATGAGAAAAAGGTATAAATATCAAAATATAACAGAAATTAGAACACTTCATTTATCTAACAAAAAAACTAAAATAAAAAAGAAACATAACAATAAAAATGACAATGCAGACATCTGGCACAGTTCCAGGGAGCAGGCAGCAGGGACGTCTCAGCGTGTATTTAGTGTACCAAGCAAGACCTAATGCCTGTTTCTGCAGAACAGCGCCATCAAAACATTAGTGGCCAAACAGTGTAATGCAGTCCTGTATTGAAAATGAGATCTGAAATTCAGATCTGAAACGGATTATGGATGGCCGGAATTTTGATTGTCAACTTGTATTATAGAGACCCAAAAGAAACCTACAGGTTATATATAAATATTATTACAATGTTTTTATATAGAGCCGACATATTACACAACGCTGTACAAAGTCCATAGCCATGTCACTAGCTGTCCCTCACAATCTAATGTCCCTATTATAGTCATTTGTCTTTACACAGTGTAAGGGCAATATGTGGGGAAGCCAAATAAAATAACTGCAATGTTGGAGGAAAGCAGAGTACCCGGAGGTAACCCACACAAACATGAGGAGAACATACAAACTCCATGCAGATAGTGTCCTGGCCGAGATTCCAACCTGGGAGCCAGCGCTGCAAAGGTCAGAGTGCTAACCACTGCGCCACCATACTGCCTGATAGCCAGCATTCTGGTACTGAGAACCCCCAGCACACACTAATCACTCCTGTAATTATTTATGGATTCCATTGTTATATGTTTAGGATGTAACCCCCTGAGGTCTAATAAGACCTCCTAAACACAATGACACTTTACCACTATTGTAAAAATACCTTACATATGTCTCATTGTACATTATACTTCAAGCAGGACTTTCAGATGATTGTCTGCTCTGTAACAAGTGATTGTGGAACTGTGACATGTATTATGCTCTCCTCAGTTTACATTGCTAAGCAGTTTAGCTATCTAAGGAGAAAGCGGGGTTTGGCTCTACACACTACCTGGCCGGCCAGCCGTGCTCTCACAATGCACCGGGCCCTTCCGCCTTCCTCTCCCAGGATGAAGTCATGTTTTGGCGGCTTCTCGTTCATCAGCAGCCGTGAGGGAGTCCGGAAGACAGTCAGCCAATCAGAAACAAGCTCGTGCGGAGAACCTCTTCCTGCACAGCGCGGGGACGCGCACGTTCTTTCTGCACAACGCGGGACGCGCACGTCATTCCTACTTTAAAAATATATGGCGCGTTTGTGTTCAATGTGATAAACGAGTCCCGGTGTTTGTGGCCATGGCTACTCTCCGGCCATTCGAGAAAATGCCAATAGTTAACGTTGCCGCTGTTCTGGTAAGTTGCTTTATACGTCGTGCTTGTAAAAGACTGATTACCAGTATTCTCCTGGCTGTGTGTTTGCTGACATTGATGGTGAGGTTGTAGTGCAGGTAATGATTCCTTGGGTGACATGCCACAAGCAGCTGACGCATGTTACATCAAAGACAAAGACAATTTTATTGTGTCTGGGGGAATATAAGTGCATGACAGTACACAATACAGAGCATATTATATAGAGAGCCAGCCAATTGGGTAAGCTGGCTCCTCAGGCCTGTCATTTTGTTCAGCCAATCGGGTTAAGCTGGCTCCTCGGGCCTGTCATTTTGTTCAGCCAATCGGGTTAAGCTGGCTCCTCGGGCCTGTCATTTCGTTCAGCCAATCGGGTTAAGCTGGCTCCTCGGGCCTGCCATTTCGTTCAGCCAATCGGGTTAAGCTGG
>NC_092865.1:42111883-42133524 GCF_032062135.1 Pyxicephalus adspersus | reverse complement strand
TTAAGCTGGCTCCTCGGGCCTGTCATTTCGTTCAGCCAATCGGTTTAAGCTGGCTCCTCGGGCCTGTCATTTCGTTTAGCCAATCGGTTTAAGCTGGCTGCTCCTTTTATTCAGCCAGCCAATCACACAAACTGGCTTATGACATAGATCTTGTCTTATCAAAAACTGCAGGAGATGGAAGGCAGTGGCAGAGTTTGGGGTGGCCCAATACTGGTCTGTGGCCCAGTGGCTTGGGACGGTTGGAGTTAAGGACATGAAGCTTCTTTGAAAGCTTCCAGTATCCTACTTTCTCTCCCATCAAAATAGGAGAGTGCTGCTTAGGACCTGGAGATGGTTTTATGCTATTAGTAACTAGCCATCAAAGCCAATCACTGCCCAGACTTCAGTATATTCTTGTGACATAAACATCTCAAACGGTGTTTGAAAGCAAAATAGGCTCCGTGATGTGGCTTATGTGTCTATTTGAAAGTCTGCAGTTCAAACTTGACAAGCATGAAGGTTTATTATCCGAGTGTGAAGTATTAGGATGGAAATCATATTGGTGTATCTATGGCAGCACGGTGGCTCAGTGGGTAGCACTCTGGACTTTGCCGTGTTGGGTCCCAGGTTCGAATCTCGGCCAGGACACTATCTGCATGGAGTTTGCAGGTTCTCTACATGTTTGTGTGGGTTTCCTCTTGCATTCCAAAAAACATATATTTGGGCTGATTGGCTTCCCCCAAAATAGACCTTAGACTGTGTTAAAGATGAACATACATAAAGACATTAACACAAATGTTAATACAAAGTGCAGCACAAAACTTGTTTGGGTGATGCAACCTTCAATTCCGTTGTAACAATAAACATTATTTGCACAGGTGCTGGAAGCCCTACAACAAGAAAAAAGGTTCCCTAAAAAAGAAAAGGCCAAAACAAAAAACTAAAAAACTTTTGACAATGCAGATTTTGTCAAAAAAAAAACAAAAAACAGGAGACCAATGGTATTCCATCTGTCTAATCACAGTCCAATAACCAATATCGTATAATTATTCCTAAATGCTGATCTAATTTTTCATTTGGTAGATGGGAATTGGTGATTCTCTCTGATATTTTCTTTGCTGGCTGTGCATATGTATATGGTATTTAGGGAGGGGGGCAGTGAATCCTATCTATGAATCTTCTCAACTTTCCGCTCTCCTTTCCACCTCAACTGCCTGTCAGACTTGGCCAGTGAGAGGCAAGAAGTCTTATTGCAATCTGTCAGGTTCACAGCGTCTGGTAACCAATGTAATTGGCAACTTATTAAACTGTATTTATATAGCGCCAACATATTAGGCAGCGCTGTACGTTAGGAGTGGAAAAAGACAGACAGATACAAACAACCCAGGAGGAGGAGAATTAAAACAGCGGTCAGTGTTTCTAATACCTGGTGATTGTCAGGAGTGCAGCCACTGGGAACTCTGCCATCTGTTTGTCTTCATAGACTCGCAGTCTGATTACATCAGGGCCTATACGAGTATATGGCATCAGTGAACATCAGGAACACGTGCCTACATCTGTGCATAAACCTCAGTAGAGTGATGGATATGCCACACATCGAATTGACCAAAGAGATGCAGGAGGTCTCGCGAACTAGTTGTAAATAAAACTTTGTAACCGGTCTTCCGGAGGACTTACAAGGCCCCCCTTTGATCATTTGGATTCAACTTTGTTGATTAACTTTGTGATTAACTGTTAACATAGCAGTGCTAGAGGCACTTGGGTCGGCGAGATACAACCCTTGGCTATCATTGAACTATTTTGCAGATTTTTTTATCTGTTGGGGTTTACTTTTCTGTGACAAATGTAACGCTACATGTACTGACTGTACACACCCAGATAAACTGTGTAGGATTTTTAGGAATCTGTTAGTAGTAATGTGCAGTATGCTAATCCCCTGCGCTTTTTTCTTTTTCCAGTTGGTTGGGTCAGAAGAAAGTCATCGAGAGCAGCTTGCCCAAGCAATGCTAAAGGAACCAAAAACATTTGATGTGAAAATGTAAGTAATTGCAGCTATATACAGTTCCTTTTAACATAACAAAAACCTTTATACATATGGAAGTTTTAAAAAAGTTGATTTCTAAATGACTGTATTACAATTTCACACTTTTCCACAATCCAGCTTTTTTTCTATTTAGTATACAAAATAGGATTGTATTGGTGATTTTGCTTCTGCTATTAATGGCCATTAAAGTAGTGCATTGCTTATGTGAAACCCAAGCAGCAGAAAAAAAAATTGAAATCCTAAGTTATTACCTAATGCTTTTTATGATATAAAAAGGTTCACCTGAAAAAGGTTTTCTCTCACCTACAGGAAACAAGAGATGAAAGATTTTTTTTCTTGTAATTGCTTTTAGAGACAAAGTAACCATCCAAAAAGGGCTGGGTGGTTACTGAAAAATGCCGGGTGGTGTGCCCAGCTAAAAAGGGGCTGGGGGGGGGGGGAACACTGCTATGTGCCTTATGAGTGGGATTAAATAAGGTACATTTCAATTGAAAAGCTTTATTCTGGTTTGAAAGTTGGTCCATCTGATAAAACTTCTAGAAAGCCGCCATGCAGGCATCAGCGCTTCGTGTTCGTTTCCCACCAGGTAATTTCTTACCCGTGTGAAAGGCATGGGACTATATATACACCTGCCAAGATGAGACCCCTGTACCAACCCCTCCAATCCCCAGGATCATTCCACTGTGGCAAAAATAACCTTCAAGTGTTGTTGACATTAAATTAGTTTTTTGTTTAGGGCTATCTATTATGACCAGGAGTTAAATGATGTCATGAAAGTCTGCAAGATCCCCCAAAAACTTTACCCTGCTTTTTTGGGGAAAAAAACCATACCAACATTAAAGCTTCGTGATGGCATTATAGTCTGGGGTTAATTTTCATCTTTATGGTCTGAACAGCTTGCGTTCATTAAGCCAGCTATACATTTTGTAATATCAGCATGCTTGATTTAAGTGTGAGACCATTTGTCCAAAAGTTGATGCAGAAATAGATCTTTGAACTCTGCAGTAATTGGAGACACACTAAAAATGAATAGCTTAAAAGAAAGGTTTATGGACTGGTTTAATCCTAT
Organism: Pyxicephalus adspersus; assembly: GCF_032062135.1. Lineage (NCBI taxonomy): Eukaryota > Metazoa > Chordata > Amphibia > Anura > Pyxicephalidae > Pyxicephalus > Pyxicephalus adspersus. The sequence continues at coordinate 42,130,432 of NC_092865.1, read as the reverse complement.
TGAAATATTTTGGGGGGATGTAAAACAGGTATTTCATAGAAGAAAGAGCACAAAACTATTTTATGTGACTACATTTTGTATGTAGTAGTCAAAAATTTCTGACCACATCAAACACTTGTAAGAAATTACTTTTAAAAATCGTTTTGCATTAGAGCAGCAATATCAGTGTATGGGGGCAAGGATGTACTTTTTTTCCATGCAGGCAGAGTTTGAGAAAGTATATAATCTATGCCAGTAAAAAAAAAAAAATTTTTCTTTGGCGTATGCAGTTTTTTTTATAAATATGCTGTTTTCTTCCTTTTTTGTTTTTCAGCCATATGACCCAGAGTCTGCCTTTGCCTTTTGAAGGAGATTACCTCCGTCCACGTTTTGACTTGGTTGTGTTTTTAATAAATCTACACAGTCAACTCAGGTATGAAACAAAATAAAGGCAGAAAAATATGATATCCAAGGAGGATATATTTTAAGGGGGAAATGGCAAAAACCTCAAAATCTTTGAGTAAAAACCAAGTGTTTTTTCACTAGAGCTACAACTGCAGTCCACATTGCTTCTGCTTTTCAGGGTCCATTTTTTTTCAAAGAACACCAGCACCGATTTCCCAATGTTCTCCATTCAGACACCTACCATGGGACTGTAAATGCTATAGCAGCCAGCAGTGTTTAAATTCCTGTTCTTGGACGACCAAACAACACAAGTTGCTGACAGTGAAAGGTTCAAAACAAGCCAATGCTGACTAGGAATGTGATGCTTAAATATCACCACAAGGACTTTAGAGTGTCCCTTTATAAGAACTTAGAACACCTACTGGTTGTTTAAATTTGAGGGCTATCAAGCTACATACATAGATGTTCGCTATGATTCCTTTATTTTTTTTATTAGGATGTTTCACTACATAGTAAAGCATAGGTCCCTATTTCTTTAAAACGGACACACAGCAAATGCTACTATCTTGTGGCAGCCTGGATGTTATCAATTTCTGTTAAGGGGCTTTATTTGCAGCATTGGCAGCCCTGCTCTCGGCATATCTCGGTCTTCACAGCAGCATCTGTGGATTTTTTTGGACATTTTTGCATGTGGACCCTGCATGTGTATGATAGGATTTTATCTTGTGCTTTAATCCATTCATTAAGCCTATTCTTCAGCTTTAGTTTAATGCATGTCTTTATTTAAAAAATGTGTTGCCAGATACAATATTAACTATTTTTTAAGGTAAATTACCTTACATTCAAGTTATACATTCCATATTTTAATACTTATTGCTTCTATTAGTCAACTCATCATTTTTGGATTAGTTACACAGTAACTCTATGCAGTTAATATATATTTTACAACTCCTTTTTCTAATGTTTTCCATTAGATTAGTTTTTTAGCTTTTTATAATCCTGTTTAGTATCATCTTTACATTCATTTCTTTAAAGATTTGAGTGCTGTTTGATTACTGTTGCTGATTGAGCCAAAGAGTGGTTTGCCCCCTCTTTCATTGGGGTCTTTGCTTTGATGCCCGCACTCTGCTGTGATTGAGGCCCTAGGCGGATATTGATCTTATTTCATATGGAACTAATGGTTATATTTTGATAAGATCATTTTTACTTACCCATGCTACAATACCAAACATGATGCTTATTTTAATAGCTTTTAAACTTGCAGTGATCGATATATCCTCTTGAGGAACCATAAGTGTTGACTGGTGTACACAAGAACATTAGAGTATGAGTAACCCTATGTTAAACAAATACTGCTAGAGGTGAGGTGCATGTCTCATCTTAGTCATTATTATTAGCTAGTATTTATATGGAGCGGACAAATTATACAGCAATTTACAAAGTCCATTGTCCTAGCACTAACTGTCCCTTGAAGGGGCTCACAATCTAATGTATTGTTCAATTTATTCTTTGAAATGTTCAAAGCTTTAGTTTCTAGCTTTTCTTAGTTGGTAAGTAAAGCTACAAAATGCATACTTTGCATTTTTTTTTGTTTTGTTTGCAGCCTGAATGATGTTCTGTCTTCCATGATGCATTTGGATGCCTATTTTTATCTTGGCAAAACTTGTTTTCTGGCTACAAAAGGTATACTCATACTTTAGTCAATTCATTGTGCTCTACTCCTACCATTATACCAGGTGTAAATAATAATATGCTTTTGTCTTTAGGTAAACATGGATCAGTTCAGCACTGTGTAATAGATATAACCACAGTGAAAGATTTGGCAGACAAACACTTGAGTATATTGATCCAGTCTGAACTTGATGTAAGTACTGAACTTGATTTTTTTTATTATGAAAACTTGTGTAAACCATAGATTGCTTAAACCTAAGCATATAATTAAAGTAGTATGATAAAAGTTTTATCTGCTAATTTGATGTTGCATGTGTGTGTTTCTTTCTCCTTACTATTTTGTTTGTGGTATATGTGGTGTTTATCTCCACAATCACCTTGCACTATGCTTTTGTAATAGTACCTGGGGAGGCACTATCTTGCTGTTACAGGTTCAGAGGTTACATGGATCTTTATAGCAAACTATTTATATACAGTAGTTACTTTTGTTTCAATACATATGTAGTTATCCATGCTTTTTTTTGTATACTCTTACACACCTAGATTTACCTCTAAAAACTTTGGTAACATCCTCACACAGGTATCATGTACCATTTTCATAAATTTCTCCTAGTTTTCTTAGATTTCCTACCGAGTTATGTAAAGCATTTCCCCAAATGTGCGACCAGTCTCATGGTGTTTCTGACATAGTGAATCTTCACTTTGCAGTTAGTCAACTTAAATTTTATCCTAGTAGGTAAATTATCAAATGTGGAATAGTCTGTGTTTGGTAAAGATAGAAGTAGTAATAAGATCGGTTTAGGCCATTTTAGGTAGGGGATTGGCCTTGGAGCCTCTGAATAAGTGGCCTTAAAGTGTTATATATATATATTTTTTTTTTTGCAATACCACTACAAATCCTGCAGAGTTGGAGTTGCAGAGGTAATGTAAGCCATGGGCTATAGAGAAGAGAAGGCAACAATTGTAAAATCTGAAGAACAAAAAGGTAGAATAAGTAATATTTTATTAACAATAATAATATTACAGTTTTTATATGGTGCCAACATATTACACAGCTCTGTACATTAAATAGTGGTCATCAAGTCTTCTACCCCCCCTGCTGGTAAATAGGCTTTGTAATGGAAGAGTCTGCTGTGTTTAACAGACCGGGTAAAAAAAAGAATCTCTGTTATCCACTCTTGAGCAGTAAACTTGCTTTTGATCTATTCTTCATAAAGAGAATCTTTATCACCATTAACACAAATTCTACTCCTAAGAACAGGTATAGGAGGGAAGAAGTAGCAACATTTTTGTGGTCTGGCGTGAAGGTCCCAAAGGGCCTCTGACAATCACCTGTTCGAGCCGACCCAAGAGAGGGTGATGATGATAATATTATTATCAACGAACACACATGCCCCAGGGAGACCAAAAATTGTGGGGGGTGTCCACTTCAACACATTTCTCTACCCCCCCCGACCAAGCTTAAATCATATATAGTTAAACTATTTAAAAAGGAGAGAACAGTTAGTGTTTAAATGAGGGAGGGGAAGAAGGTGGCTAGAGGGAAAGAATAGGAAGGGTGGGTTAATTGCTAATAATTCTTTTGTATTGGTGGAACAGTCTATCTAACCTCAACAAACTCTAGAAATCTGTGCAAAAAACCTGATTGGAAGTAAGCCTGGGCTGGCGGCATATTAGAGGATGGAACTTTCCTGCCTCCTTGGCAAGTTTGCATCAACTGCATCGATTTACATCACTCAATGGTGAGGGTAATCCTAAATGATGCTAGACTTTCTCATTATTTTTTTTTTTTTTTTGTAGAATGAAGAAGATGTTACTTTTACAGCACGACGCCTGCTAAATATTCTGAAGATTTGTGCAGGATTGGTGCCTGGCATTTCATCACTATATATGAGTTCATTAACGGAAACTTTTTAAAACATTTAAAGTTATCTAGATTCAGGCATCCAAGAACATATGAAAATATCCAAAATGGCATTGTAAAGTTTGCATCAAAGAACACTGTTTATTCTGCGCAGAATACATTAATGTTTTATAGGTGGGCTAGAGTTAGGAAAAGTATTTATTAGCAACTGCAGTACATACATTTATTTATTTATTTTTTTTTTTGTATAGCAATTTTATTTTGAATAATAAAAACAAATCTATATATATCACAACTAGAAAAAATGTAATAGTCATAAAAAATTGACCTAATTGACAAAAGTTTTTTTGCAAGGAAAGTTTCAATCCAATGGCTATACCCTTCTAAAAAAGAGTGGAGGTTCTGGGTAAACTTATTTGTGAAAAAATTATTTTTTTAAAGTAATAATGGACAAAAGTTCTTACTGTCCTGGAAAAGGGCAATGCCTTGTGTGTCCATGGTACTATTAAAGGCCTATTCAAGATTTTAGGGAATATAATTCACCAGTTTTTCTATAACCCACTTTATCACAACTCCCCATTATGTTTAATTTTGGAGCAGTTCCAGGAAGCATAATATAAATCTTCATTAACCCTCCTAGTGGTAATCCCGAGTCATGCTTGGGGTCGCTAAAAACAAAAAAAACACCTTGTTCCATTGGCGTCCCCCGGCGCCCCGCAGGCCCTTGGGACACGTCTTCTGTCTTCGATCTTCAGCCGGCGAATGCAGAGACATTCTCCAGGGTTTCCTGGTGAGGTCGGTGCGGGCAGGAAATTAAAATAATTTTGTATTGGATTCAATACAATATAAATGTATTCAGTCCAATACAAAGAAAAAAAATGTTTCGGTAAGTTATGCCTAAGAATTATAGGCCTACAATGTAAAATAAATTTCCATGCAAAAAATTGCATGAAAATATGGACAGAATTAAAACGCTGGTTTGGTCACAAAATGTTGTAGCCATTTAACATGGCCAGTTGTTTGTTTAGTATAGTCTAGATTACGGGTGGCCCAACTTTGTGATCAGGGTTGGCCGGGCTGATTGGAGCATAGGCGTGGTTATGCCACTGAATGTGCCATAACCCCGCCCACTCTACCATCGCAGAACTGAGCCTGTGATGGGAGAGTGGGCCAGTTCCGCGGCTCTGGCTGGTGAGCTGAGCCCCCCCCCCCTTCCCGGTGGGGTCCTTCTCCAGACCCTGCTCGGTGTAGCACTGGCCAGGGCTTTGGACCACCCAAAGGGCCAGAGAAACAACCTTATTTACCTTAGGGATGTAGTTTTCCCATGCCTGATCTACATTGATCCTATTTGAACCATACACCCATGAAATAGCCCCTTTTGTGCTGATTGGAATCTGATAGTTTGATCTAAAAGGTTCAGTAGATGAAATGTTAAGTATATTAGAGACATAAATGTGTTTGCAGGGAAAAAAAATCTGACCCTGATAGAAGGATAGGGCTTTTATTCTCCTCTTTAAAAGTTTTCTATTTTTTTGTAGTGCATAAATTTAATGATTTTATATTTGTAATAATAAATTGAAACCTGGCCTTGAAATGGGAGATTGAGGTCCAAATGATGAGTGGCTATTCAGTTATCAATATGGTATGGCAGGCAAATGCCTAGAATATAATAAAGGATTTAGAAGTAACTTCTGAGATTAATAAACCCTAGTGTATATGTAGTATATATGGCAAATTGCCAGATTGGGGAAAGTGTGCCATGCTGTTTTGCCTTCTAGTGGTCCATGTCTTTTTTTATTGCCTGAATTCTAGCTACACCATGGTCTGACCATGATTCATTGATGATTGAGGTGGAGGAGCCAGGGGTGAGCAGGTTAGGTCATACAACAGGACAATGATTGCAAGCACACTAGCAAATCCTTGAAAAAAAAGAAAAGAATCAATGGCCCAGTCATGCTCTATAGAATCATGTTGTACATATGAAACAACAGTTGTCTTGTTTTTCTTAAGCCTTATCTGTGTAACTTTTGCCCTTTTTATTGCCAATAAAAAGTATGAATTTCCTAGCTCATATAAATGTGGATCGTCTCTTGTTGTCACTATAACACTGAGGAACGCATTTTTTATTCAGTTAGATCTTACACTTGTTTTTTTTTTACTAATTTTTGGGTGCTGAATCCAGAAATTACCCCAGTTTTTGCTATCACATGCAATTTTTACGATACAGGGTACCCTCCATTTCTGTGAAAAAACATACAAATTTTACATATCATGAAATAATAACATGAATGTACTGTTTTTATTTTATTTTTTTTGTCCATCAAATAATTTTATATTATTCAAAAGCTTGTTGGAATTGTTCATTCATCACTGACTGCACCAAGGTTTTTCTGGGAAGTGAGAAAGATGGCTATGCAGAAAATTATGCTCCTATTCCAACCAAGCATTTTGTAGCTCTCTAAGAGTTTCTGAACAAATTCGGTGTAATTATTTGCTTGTGTGTTTCCAAGAAAGTCCTTGACAATGGCTTTGAATGATAACCAAGCATTCTTTTGGACTTCTGACATTGTTCTGATAAAATGTTCATCTTTGGCCTAACGAATCTGTGGACCATCAAACACACCGGCCTTAATTTTTTCAAATGCCAGGCTAGGAAATGCCAAAATGAGGTACTTGAAGCAGTCTCCTTCAGTTGGCAAAGCTTTAACGAACTGCTTCATCAGACCTAGTTTCATGTGCAGAGGCAGGAATGGAAAGAATTTTATATCAACAAGTGGCTCATGTAGAATGTTTAGATCACCTGGTTTTAGGGCAGATCTTGGAAGGCCAATTCCCTTCCACCCAATGCCTCTCATGAGCTCTGCTGTCCCACATGCACAGATAACAGGGATACTTGGTGTATCTGCTTTGCTGACCAAGAAGGAAGCATACCATTTTAAGGTCAACACAGAAGACCCAATTGTGTTGGTGATACTTTAACAATCTCTCTCTTTATGTCTGCATATTGTTCACAAAGAGAAACTGAATGGCCAATTGGGACTGACCCAATTATTTTGCCATTGTGAAGGAGGACACACTTTAAGCTCCGCTTTGAGCTATCAATGAAAAGTTGCCACTCAGTTGAGTTACAGATTGGAATTCCCAATTCCTCCATTAAACGAGGTATGTTATGGCAATACACAAAGCCACTGTCAGTTCTAAAGTACTGCAGAAATGCAATTTCTCTGGTTCGAAAGTACGATACCTTAGTTCCTTTTTCAAGTAATTTTTCCCACGCAGTCCTGATGCTAGGAGTTCTGAAGCCTTCGATAGTCCCAAATCACATGCAAATCATTCAACCCATGCTGATCAAATCCCTTACGATCAGAGTCCTCTTCAATTTCAAACTCTTCATCATTGTTGTCAACTAGTTCATCACCATAATCATGTTCTTCAAAAGAGGGTAGTGTAACAAAAACCGGCACTGGGATTTCATCTGAATGAGCCAATGGACATATAGCCGATGGTAGACTAGGTTACTCTGTTACATTTATTTTTATTGTTATATCCTGAAGTTTTCACTATACAAAAGTAACAGTCACTGAAATGATTTTCTGGCTTTCGCCAAACCATAGGTATAACAAATGGCATCTTATCACGTGTTCCCTTTGTCCACATCCATCCACACTGTTTGCACACCTTATGAGGGGCCCAAGATTTATCTTGATCACCAAGTTTAACTTTGAAATATGCCAAATAGGCTTGCTCTACAAATGTGCTACTAATGTGTAACAAAATGAATCAGGGTTGTTTAGGCACTTACTGACAGAAAGGAAATACATCTGTAAGTAGAAAAATAAATTTTGCTTATTCACTATGTAGAGCAGCTAACAACCTCTGACCACACTGTCTTGCGTGTAAATAAATAGCCAATACAAATCCATGCTACAGTAATCGCATTTATTATAACCAGTAGAGAAAAAAACTGATGTGATAGAAAAAACTAACTGCACTTTTAGAATCCGCATAGTTATTTTAGTGTAAATAAGCTTAAAATTGGTTAACAAAAAATTTGTTCAAAATTGTTACCCAGTGTATTCTATACACATATCCCTAATCTTTTTACAGGAAGTATTATATGCCCGATAATCAGCAAAGGGTGGATATTGGGCGAGAATCTGGCGGATCCACGATGAACAACGAGCGATCTTACTGCAAGGGAAGGGGGAGAGCGCAGCAGTGTGCTGCTAAGTCGCTCTCCCACTCCCCTTTCCATAGAGCAGAATGGTGCTGTATGTACAGCATTCGTTCATGCATCGTGCAGTTCTTATCGTTGGAAAGGATCATGTGTATGAGGCTTTAGTCCGGCATGTTCTGTTAAGAGATCATAACACGTTGTCGTCTCTTGCTTTGTCACCCTGTCACATCCACTTTTAGTGAATAGAAAAAGCAACATACAGGCTGATGATCTATACATGTTTTTTTCTACAAAATAATATGCAACAGCTTTGTGCAGGTAGATGGGAAATAAATGTAAAGGTGCTCCGGGACATTAGAGCCCTAAAATGCAAATCAGGATGCTAAAAAAGTAATATTGTATTTTTTAATGGAGGACAAAAATATACTGTCTGTGATTCACGGTGCTTTAGCAAACTTAAGGTAATCCACTTGGTGTTTAAACTTTTTTTTAGCCCACACACTATACTGGAGTTATGCATACACTTTTTTTTTAATGAACTCTGCAGATGGTGTATAATTTAAACAAAATGTTATTGCTCATATTTGTTAATGTTGTAGATTTATGTTATATCTAGTAGCTATGTAAAAAACAATATATTAAAATGCATAGAAAGTTTATATTCTTATTCATTCATTATTAAAGTTATTTGGTCACCAGAAATTATAGTGGCTAATTTACATGTGTGCAGTGGTTAGAACTGTGCCTAATCAGATAAAAAATTGCACCACAACACAAAGTAGTATGTTTCTGTGTATAGTAGTTCCATTTAGAATTAAATTCTGTCAATGGTGGGGTTAAACCACTTGTTCAAAAGTCTATTGTGACATTCTCACTTTATTATTATTATTATTATTAATAAACAGGATTTATATAGCGCCAACATATTACGCAGCGCTGTACATCACTTTTATCTATTTTTCCATTTGCTTTCCTTTGTGTGTTAATTGATTAAATTCAACAGAAAATATTAACAAATAGAGTTTTAGGCTGAATGCATAGTGTTGCATTGTGGTAACATGTTTATTCTTTTTGTTTTACAGCACTTTCTTTTTCTCTGAATGGCCTTCAATGATCCCTTTGAATTTTGAAGTGGAGGAGAGTGGTGCCAAGAAATAAGGTAAGAATTTAACAAGTATTTAACCCATGGTTATTCTTTAAGTTACGCTGTATGGATAATATGTATAAACAAATTTTGTTTATTACAATGATATTCCAAGTTCATATCAGATTTTATTGCCCCCCTTCTTCTACCCAATTCCTTTTGTGCATGCTTGCTAATGTATAATATAAGCAAAGACAAAAACAGTTTAAAAACATTTTATTGTTGGTTTTGTAATTAACAGACCACAATCATGCTGTTCATTCTATATTCATAGTTTTGAATAAACTGGAAGTGGGGAAAAAAGTTTATTTTATTAAAAAAAAATCAACTGGATGATTCAGTGCACATTGGAAAAATCTGTATGCATATATTTAAGATACTACAACATTTGTGATTTGTAGATTTTCTGGTTTGCCTAGTTTTAAATTGATTTGAACTCCACTTAGGCTATGTACACACATCAGATAATTCTCGTCTGATTATTGCTTTAGAGCTGGTATCGGACGAGAATCTGACGTGTGTACAGCGCTCGTCCGACATGGTTCATGGATCCGCCCTGGCGGATACACAAATGATGAACGATCGTAATACAAGTGAAGCTCTCCTCTCTCCATAGAACAGAATGGCGCTGTATGTACAACGCTCGTTCATGCATCTTTCACTCTTTTGTTGTTGGAAAGGATCGTGAAAGATAATTTCCAACGACAAAATATAACATGTGTATGTAGACTTGATGTCAGTGGTGCAAGCTATGTTTATATTCCTACATATTTGTATCATATAGGCTTGGTAGTTCTAAAGGCTAGATAGATGCCAGTGAAGCATCCAAAGCCTTTTAGATGCACAAACAGTCAACAGTGGCATATACTGGGACCTGTAAATTGGTAAAAAGAAAATATTTAATGGTTAGGAATGTTGGGACCCTAAAAGATTTTAAACTGTGGAAGTTATGTTGAAAAAATTTGAAGACAAATACGAAGGACTGGTCGCCTATGTTTCCTGTAGAGCTACATGCAGCCAGTCTTTTGACAATTGTTGATGTATCATACTTTGTACTGCAGTACTTGCAAATTGGCTCAGTATGCACCAAAAGCAAAAAATATTAGGTCCAGAAAAATTAAATTTATACTTTTATGTAATAATTAAAACTTTCACACCAAGTCCCCACTCAAGCACAAAGCTGAACTTCAGACACGACTCCAGGAGGCGCTCACTGAGAATTTGACCTAAATATAAAAACATACTCTTAAAGAGATCAAGTACCTCTAAAGTTCTTCACTGTCTGTGTGTAGAGACAGCCATTTTGGTAGATTTACAGAATGAATGAAGCATACACAGAAATATTGCTAAATTGTGTATCCTCAGGTACAGCTCTCTCCCCAGCAAAAAGAGTAAGCAACGGAGTGTATCAGATAATGTCAGACGTGTACAGCTATTAAGTTTAAGGTACAGAAAAAGATGTTATTTTTGAGGAGGAGTTTAGGAAAAAAATATAAATCTGTAACTGCATAAAAACCATGTCAGACCAAGTAAAATGCTGGGATGTGTACTACTAAGGAGAGAGATTCACCAACGGGACATGCTGTTGCTGATCCACTGAAATACATTTATTTGTGCAGGACTCTTTCCATCCTTACAACTCCCGAATTCTCTAGCATTGAGATTAAAGCTCTGTATACATATCAGAAATGTGACATCTCTCTGACATCTGTACAGGGTGTTGTGAGCTGCAGGGGCTCTGCTTATCTTACTTGCAAATAGGCTTTCATGGACAGGAAATCAATTTAACATGGTAGTGTCCTCCATTGGCTGCAGAAGGGAAGCTTAGGGTTACGCTATACAGCTTTATGTTAGCCAAAAAGTCCAAACTCCCAAAGGTTCAGATGTTTTTTAAATATTAAAGCTTACTCCAGGCTAAGTTGTTTTTTTTGTTCTTGGAAAGAGTGGTGTAGGGTTAGAAACCTAAATCTGCTTTAATCGCTGCCTGTGCTCCCAATAGAATTTTTTTTTTGTGGCCTGGTTTTACAGCAATAGTAGGAGAAATTTTTGCACTTCCCATGCTATCATCAAAAATAGATTTTCAATAGGATTGCACTTAAAATACAAACACGTCAAGGCATTAATGAGAAAAATTCTAGTTAAAAGATAACTTTACTTATGTATAGTTATCCTTTTACGTTAATACCCTCCTCCTAGCACTGCCCCACAAACTCCTATACTTGCCACACTTCTGCCATATCCAGATTGGACAATTGTGAGGTACTGCAGCAAGCTCCTTTCAAAGGATTAGGAGCCGAAGAATTTGTAACCGCATCTCTGCAGCACCTTATGGACCACACCAAGTGGATTTGGTAGAACTGTAGACATGACTTTGGAAGAGTGCTGGGGAAGAGGGGGTGTTAGGAATTAAAGAATACCAATAAAAAAAGTACAGTTAACTTTTCAATATTTATGATTTTCAAACTTAACTACTAAGGCAATTATTGACACATAAAAGACTGGTTCAATTAAATTTGCCAATGTTAAAGAACAGGTATTTACATTTTTCATGTGAAAAAGTATATACATACAATAAAAATTTACATTTTTAGCATATTTCATAAAGCAGCTTTTACATTTTATTCATACAGTGCCTAAAGAAAAGGTGATATACTTAATTAAAAACTAAGAAGGGGAAATATCTTTTCAGTCATTTATTGATAAAAAAAAAAAATCTATAGATTTAGTGCTGTACTGTGGATAAAGCTAGGACTTTGGCCCTATAGGCTGGTATTACTTCCTTAAACAAAAATTACCTTCCATACCTTCATAGACATAGACTCGTTAACATTTTTGAATAATGCTTCATGAAAAATTCTTATATTAAATACTTATATGTAAAGATTTCCTACCATGTTTTGCCCAGTTTAAATTCACTACAACATTTTGATAAGGAAAATGTTAAGAATTTGACTGGATCAGTCCTAATCCTAAATTTCTACTTTGTGAAACATTATTTTGTGGATTTGCCAGTGTGCACAATATCATTGTGATGAAAAATCTATTTGTAATTTTTAGGCTAGGTACACACGTGCAATTGTTGTTGCTCGATAATCAGGCTCAGGGCCGATATCGGACAAGAACCTGGCATGTGTACAGCGCTCGTAGTCCATTGTCCGAATGACCGTACTGGTGGATCCACGGACGATGGACGATCAACGATCATAATTAAAGTGAAGGGGAGAGAGCGCAGCAGGCTGCTGCTCTGTTATTTTCCCCCTCCCCTCTTTATTGAGCAGAATGGTGCTGTATATACAGCACTCGTTAGACGTTGGATTGTGAAAGATCCTTTCCAATGACAACTATTGCATGTGTGTACATAGCCTTAGACGGGCACATTCTTATCAAGTAGGCTTTGATATAATGCAGAATTCATAGATGACCTGCAAGATTGCCAGTCCCAGAATCAGAAAAAGCAACCTTAAATAATAACATTTCCATCACCTTGTTTTACAGTTGGTATGGGGCTCCTGAAACAAATATGTATACTGTTTCTTTGAAAAAACAATTTTCTTTAATTATTTAGTTAATTGCACATTTCTCCAATAGTCAAAGCTTATACGTTTTTGTCCATTTTTTTTTTTTTTGCTGCAGTCTACAATTCTTACTGTAGATGCACGTAGTTTGACACAACATAATTTTGGATTCCTATTTAACTCTTGGCCTGAAGTTTGTGTGTTGTCTTTTGTGATTGGTTGGTGCTTAGGTTATAGATACAGATCAGGCCCACCGCCACAAAACACAGATCAGAGCCCCAGTCCCTTGCACAGTATCATCATCTTCCCCTTTGGAGCCCATTGTGTCATCACCTGAATCTGTGGAACCCATTGTGACCCTAATCTGCGTTGTCACCCTATTCTGTGGAGCCCATTGTGATCCTAATCTCTGTTGTCACCATCATCTGGGGAGCCCGTTGTGACCCTTATCTGCGTTGTCACCCTAATTTGTGTTGGCACCACTATCTGTGGAGCCCATTGTCACCCTAATTTGCGTTGTCACTTTATCTGTTTTGTCACCAGAATCTGTGTTGTTATCCCCATCTGTGAAGCCCGTTGTCACCCTAATCTGTGTTGTCACTTCCATCTGTGGTGCCCAGTGACCCCAATAAAAAAAACTTTTATACAGGTGTGAAGTCTCCCTGCTGAGGAGCTGAGCTGATCCCCCCCCCCCCTCTGACAAAAGCAGGCAGTGGTGGTGTTTGAGCGTCAGAGGCATCATCACGTTGTGACCAGATTGTGAGTGGTTCTTTTTGTTTTTTTTCATTGCCATGGAGATGAAGAGTCCGGGGGGGGGGGGGATCAGAAAGATTTTTTGATAATTTAGGNGAGATTGTGAGTGGTTCTTTTTGTTTTTTTTCATTGCCATGGAGATGAAGAGTCCGGGGGGGGGGGGGGATCAGAAAGATTTTTTGATAATTTAGGGGGTATAAAAGCTTTAAACAAAGGTAAAACCCAGTATTAGGTTTACATCATCATCTATAAGCCCAAGTTGTAAGTGTGAGTTTAGGTACACTTTAAGAGTTATCTTTAGGCACTGTTTGAATGAAGATCTGCTGTTTGTCTGTTGAAACATGTTTATAAAACAATTTCATAAGGTGTAATTACTTTGTTTAAATGACTATTTTAGGAACAAAATATGATATTTAATAGGTAGTTGATATTCTATTTAAATGTAACAACATCCTTGCAATTATCTCATTTTCAATCATTTATTGCTCCATAATCAATGCAGTCAGTTTAATTCTGCTTTTTCTGAGAGTCCTGGGCAGCTTACGCTCACCCAAATGTAGTGCTATTTAGCTATAACAAAAACTTGTCAAACCAATACAAATTCAAATCATTTCCAGAACTTGTAGAAATTATTTTATAATAGTACAGGTCAAAGTTGTAAGGAAAAAAAGCAAGCTGTTGTATTCCAGTCAGTTCCGAGTTTTTTCGCAGTTAGGACTTAGTTTTAATTTCTTCTCTTCTCTTTGCTCCTCTGTTTTTTTTTTGTATGGGATTGCTTGTTCCCCCTACAGACATTTCTTTATGTTGCTTTATGTGCTTTCATGTTTTTCAGTCAAAAAAATTCTAGCAAATCCAAAACAGAGCACAAAAATATTGCAGCAAGTACATGCATCCACAATATTTTCTTGATAGGATATTTATAACTGTTGTCTTCAAACAGTGACCTCCGTCTTGCTGTTGCTTGGGAAATGGCGGGGTGTGCTATTGAAATGACCTTGATGGCTGAATATTTCAGGGAGTTTTTCAATGCTGAACTGTCTCTTGCTGGCATAAACTTGTCTTCGAATGTCATGATGATTTGGGTCCCGAATTTGAAATGCACTCCCTGCTAGAGGGTGTGTAATGGTCTTAGAGACTTTGATCTTATTTGGCTTTGGGGGTATAATAGGGGAGTTATCTTGTAAACATGAGTTTTCCTGTGTTATCAAAGCACTAGATTGGTAGCATGGAGCAGATCCAACAACATCCACAACTGGAAATCTCTTGTAAAATTCATCAGATGCAGTTTCTGTAAATAACAAACAAGTGTTTAAAATCTAAAGCTTTGCTCAATTTATTGCTTAAACAAATTTAATATGTTTGATTACCCTATAAAGTTAACTTAAGAGATTTATCAAACATTAACATTCAAAGTTAAAACACAATCTGTTGTAATCAGAACATTATTACAAGAATGTGTGACATTTAAATAAAACTAAACTAACTAAACAATGATCAACAAAAATAAATGATCAAATAACATGTGAATAAATATTATCCACTAAAAACACAGAATTGGTGTCCATTTATTGTGGTACAGTGATAAAGCTTTGACCCGCATGATTCACAGCAAAATTCAAGTGCAAACCTCAACACATGCATTGTAAACGCCACATAAAAAGGGAACCATCTTTTACTTTAGACTACTACTGAAATGTATGCAACATGGATGTTACACTTTAAGTCAAATTCAACATTTAGGGTATGCAGTCACTTGAATTAAAGGGACAGAAAGCAGTGAAAATGTTGGGGGCTGTGCATGGCAGGGTAAGAAGCAAGGATCTGGAGCTCCGTTCCCTGCCTGGTTCCCAGTGGTTCTACCACTCCTTCTGGCTCAGATATTTATGCCCAAGCAAAAGGACAATCACCATGGATATGCAGAACCACAAAATATTATTCTAAGGGAAAAAATGGCTTCTTCCTGAAGCAGGGATACTATACCAGCAGCTAGAGAGTGTGACATGGTAAAAAAAAGATAACTGTAGCAGGTATGCCACTAGGTCGGGAACAGTATAGCAGCTTAAAAAAACAAATAAAAAAACAAAACAAAAATTGTTGTGTGGTGTCAGAATGAAAAATAGTGCAACAGGAGGACATAAAAGTAGATTGAGGTTGGCAGGCTAATCAGGTAGAGAAAGAGGGGAAAAGAGGGAGGATCAGAGGGTTCTCTAAAATTATGAGTTTTGTCTTCTTTCCTTATGATCAATTGGAAAGAGTATCCCTAACAGTATAGTATTCTGCACTCCTGCAACACACTCAGCAGGGATTTTAGTGTTCCACGGAGATCTAAAGTGTGCCTAAAGAGATCAAGTACCGTGTTTCCTTGAAAATAAGACCTACCCCGAAAGTAAGCCCTAGCATGCTAATCATGCAAGGGTGAAATTTTACGCCCTCCCCCGAAAGTAAGCCCTATTGGCTTCTTCGGAGGGTGTGGTCACGTGGTACACGGAGGGATACCAAGAGGAAGGAGGGAGCAGAGAGAGAGAGAGAGAGCAGGAGATTTCAAAAGCACTGGAGCAAGGGGTGAAGAAATCGCAGGGTTAATTTACCTACAGTACTCTGGTGTGACACTAGCACTAAGAGGTTGGTGGATTCTCTTTTCAAAAGGTCCTTGCTGGTATTTCATTCATTAGCAGCAATGCATATTTATTAATTGATTTTTTTTTTTTTTTTTGACACATGTTAATTGTCAGCACATTTTCTTGTTATGTTGCACTTGTTTGCTTATGAAGCTGTGTTTTTTTTCATTACTCATTTATGTCAATTCTTATTCATGACTTCTTGTATATACCAGAAGAAATCTGTGATTTTGACAGGTCACAGGTAACACAGAGGTATCTTTCTATAGTAATATTTGTTGCAGGTTTTGGTAAATACAGATTTTTGTACATGAATAAATATAGATTTTTTGTGAGAAAAATAAGACATCCCCTGAAAATAAGCCCTAATGAGATTTTCAGAGGTAAAATAAATATAAGACACTGTCTTATTTTCGGGGAAACACGGTAGTAAAAGAATGGAGGACCCTTGTTTCTCTGGCTATCCCTATATTGTCCTCTGTGGGTCCATTTTTCTATGGACGGACAAACCATATAAGCAGCATGTCAGTGAAAAGCTGAAGAAAACAGTTCACAGATGGTTTAACCACCTCAAAAAATAGTAAACAGTAAGGTTATAACAATAAGAAGAAACCCCTAAGGCACACACTATTCAAGCTGAAAATCCATCTGGAGTCTTTCTGTAATAATTACCTAACTAGGTCACCTGCTCTTAGATTCAAATTGACTTGACATGTTTGAGGCCTATCACTCATGTATTTAAGAAGTATTGACAATATTGTGCTGTCAAAGATTTCAACATTGTACTTGGCTATGCATTCCTTTTTAACTGTAATATTAATATTAATAATCCTAATACAGCTCTGCCTACCTTGCAAAGATCCTCTTACAGCAGGGGTGTCTAAACTTTTTGCAAAGAGGGCCAGATTTGGTAAGGTGAGGTGGTCTGCGGAGGTCCCGCACAGCACACTCCCACCAGGGTGACATGACATTCCCTGTGCACGGAGTCTGGTGTCAGTGCAGCTCTGTGCGGAGCACATTCTTGGAATCAGAGTGGGCGTAGTCCGTGCCAGTCCCGCACAGCTTACGCCCACTATAATGGCATAGGGGGATTCCCATCCTGCCGACTATGCCCGCCCAGTAGCGGGCCGATAATTGCAGGGTGGTTGATCAACTCTAATGATACATAAAATAGGTTTTTTGTACGCGTGTATTTTATACTGTGGTCAACAGTGCTGGCGGGCCGCTTATTATTGATTTTTTGATAGAGGCCATGGGCCGGTGGAAATTTGAACACGGGCCGCAATTGGCATTTTGGATTTTGGACATGCCTGTGTTAGGGACAGATTGATAGAAACAAACAAAAAGATTGAAAATCCAAAAACAAAATGATCAAACACAATTGTATTTGCAATCCATTGTTGAGCAGAAAATTGGCTGACATGATATATTTTTGTTTGCTTAACCATTAAAATTGAAACTGCTTTTTGTGTCAGGATCAGTATTTTAATTAGATAATACTGCAAATATATTGTAATCAAATACTGATTCGTAATTTAAAAGTATCATAAATACTAATTGAATTTTAATTAGGTAGATGGTATGGAATATTACTTGTATTGAATCACAAAGACTGATTAAAAAATCATAATTACAATCACAATATCGATTAAAAATATTGTCAAGAGAAAACATAGCATTAGTTATGCAGTTTATGCAATAATGAAGTTTGTATGTATTTATGGGGCCCTTAAGCCTTTCTCTGGATTGTGTACTAACAAGTAGCACATTGTATTCAGGGGTATTTGCCTGTTATATATTTAGGAGCAAAGCAAAGAATGTCAACTAGATGTGCTAAGAGATTACTGAGATATACAATAAAGACTTGTATTATGTAAGATAAAAAGCAGCTGTACCTAAACATAAATTTAGCCTAGTAATTGACAAAACTTTTTAGCAAGTGAATCTTCAATGCACATGTGTTTAGATGATAATGCTTTATTCACCACCAAAGAATGTTTGATGCAAGTCACATTGCTTTAAAATTTTTGGTCCCTAAATATAAGGTTCTAATAATATTTAGTCTTTAGACAGGAGGCAGTCATGGTACAAGCAAAAAGATTTTAGAGCAGGAACATTCAAATATCTGACCTACAGTGCTTATAAATGCACAATGCATTGGCAGTGTGTATTGCAACAGAATTGCAAAAGAAATAGACTGCAGAGATGGAGACATAATCCTGCCCCTGTACAAAGCATTAGTCAGACCACATCTGCAATATGCAGTCCAGTTTTGGGCAACAGTTCACAAAAAGGACATTGTGGAATTGGAGAGAGTGCAAAGAAGAGCAACTAAACTAATAAAAGAAATGGCGGAGCTCAACTATGAAGAGAGATTAGCTGAACTGAATCTATTCTCCCTTGAGAAGAGAGGTTTAAGGGGG
>NC_092865.1:42099512-42111812 GCF_032062135.1 Pyxicephalus adspersus | reverse complement strand
CTCTTCCCCATTATTCACTTTGAGATCATTACAAAGAACAAGAGAGGACTCTTTGCGTCTGGAGGAAAAGAAGTTTAAGCTCCAGATAAGGAAGGGATTCTTCACTGTAAGGTCTGTGAAAATGTGGAATGGGCTCCCTCAGGAAGTAGTTTCAGCATTTACTATAGATTGCTTGAAGAAAAAGCTGGATGTTTTTCTAGAAGCTCAGAATATAACTGGGTATTAGGATTTAAAGTAAAAATAACAGTGACTGTTGATCCAGGGAACATCTGATTGCCTCATGGAATCAGGAAGTATTTTTTTTTCCACGTTGAAGCAAACTGTACCAGGGTATTTTTTTCCGCTGGACCAACTATGTCCTATAGAGTTTTATTTCTGGGATATGTTTACCTCCCTAGTGGTTGAACACGATGGACTTATGTCTTTTTTCAACCTGCCCCAGTGAATGTTTGATTGTTTCCTGTTAGCTTGTGGTTAGTAGGTTAATTGGCTTGATTTTGCAGAGAATACATAACCACTAATGAGTACTTTTTATCAAATTGTTTGTCAGATCTTGTTTATTTCTCTTAGTATGCTTATTTGTAAGGCAAGTTATTAGGGTGTAAATAATAAGCAAAATATTTACGGGGCACTCTCTTCATACGGAAAGAAAATAAAATACTTGTGGCACAGTTGCATGCATAGCCTACATTACTGCAATACTACCAGTGTATGTTTGTTTAGAAACTCTCTCAAATGGTTAATTGAGTATATGAGATATTTATACTTAATACTAAAGTTTTGGCACAACAATGTTCATCTGTATGAATTGGCCTTTGAGAAGCCTAGGAGATTGCAAGTTAATAAGCTAAACACTATTCCTTTTTCAGTACACAAACTAACAGTTTTCCATTAAAGTGGAGCTTAACCCACTGATTTAACTGTTACCTAAAACAATTGCATTCAATGCTATTGTGACAGCTGTGCAATTTGACAATTGTCCACTAGGTGCAAAAATGAGTCATTTTTTTATTGGGAACTGAAACCTGGAGATTTGAAAACTTGCCTGCGATATTTCAGAAAAATTAACAGGGATTCATTTATAAATAGTGTCCTTAGAGTCCATGATAACCTACCCTCTATGAAGATGGCCCTTGGTTGAATTGGAAATATCAATTTCTTATATCTTATAAACTAAGATGTGTATAACCTGACAGAATTGGGGAAGTTGTAGGATAGTGACTAGAACAAAGAGTTGTATGAGGATGGCAAGAGTTATTATTGATGTGTCAAATTAGATTTTTATTAACCACCTGGGCGTTACACTGATGTCTAGATTTCTGTTCCAAAAGCGGTACACTGTTTTTCATGAAATTTTTTTTTTTAAATTGTAGACCTGTAACTTACAGAAATATGTCCGAACAGGGTTCTAGTAGATATCATGAATATAAAAAAATGTTTGAAACACAATCATGTAAAAAAAAAAAAAAATACTTTTAATAAAATTAAATAAAAGACCCAAAAATCAGCTTAAACAAGAATACATAAATAAATGAAAAATACTGAAAATGCGATAATTCGGTATACTGTATAGTAATATATTTTTCTAAAACACCTCCCTAGTGTCCAACAGTCCAACGTCACATACCTATAGACAAAACCACATAAATATATTTTCTATTATTTTGTATTGGATTGGATACAGGACTTTGTATCCAATCCAATAAAAAATGAGAGTTTAAATTTACCAATTACATACTTTGTATTTATTTTGAATTATTTTGTATTGGATTGGATACAGGAGTTTGTATTCAATCCAATACAAAATGTGTTTGAATGAGTTTCAGTTTGAATTTCCCGCACACGCGCCGACGTCATCGTACCCGCCAACGTACACGCTACGGAGGGAGAAGAAGCCGGCCGGCTTCTTCTTCCCGGAGAGGGCACCCGACGCTGGAGATCGACGCTGGAGGACGACGCTGGAACACGACGCTAGATGATCGTAGCGGGACCGGGTAAGTGATCGATAAACCCGAACTTTTCTCATTGTATTTTCATACAGTGAGAAAAGTTCGGGGTTATCGATAATTGTAATTATTTTAAACCCGAACCAAGGTTGGGGTTATCGCTCGGGTGGTAATGACGGAAAGTATAAAGCTACCCAGAGGAATGATTGATCAAATGTGTCCAGATTGTATCACTCTATGTTTATTTGTGATATAATGTAGTATTGTGTTATTTATTGTTTTGTATCCATGTATAAATACAATATAATATTTTATATGGACCACCAAGAACTTACAAGAGATTTTATTGTTGAATAAGTATTCATAACTATTATTTTAAATGTGTGTAATTTTCATTAAAGTAATTTTCTTACACCATGGCAACTACAAATCTAAGCAGAAGCTTTTCATTGTAGGGAAAGTCTTTTGTGTGTGGTACATTTTTATTTTTTTCATAATTTGAATTCTTACCTGATGTTTTTATTGTAGCATATTTTGGGAAATCTTGGTCTTGCAAGGGCATCCCAGGAACTATTTGTGCTCTGTTGTTCTGAGTCAGAGGAATACCAATCTGAGGTGTCAAAGGTGATGTCAGTCCCAATTTACTGAAATGTGTGTGATCTGTTCAGATTTAATATACATATCAGTTTAGACTGCAGAAATGTATCTCTCACTGAACATATAAGCAGTTTTCTTTAATGTGCCCATGCTCTTCTATTTAAAATTGTGCTGTATATTAATTAATTCATAATGATAATCATATTGCCAAATTGCTGATTTTTTTGCTGCTATCTAGCTAAAAGCATTCAAAGATACTATTTTCAACATATTTAGGTGCCTAAAAAGATCACTGGATCCACTAAAAACAGATAAACCAAAGCATACATGTGCATATCAAACAGTTGTTTTACACTGTTCTAAAAAACAATTCTAAACAATAAACATTTAACATTCAATGCAACCTCGTTATGATGAATGATCTATCCTGATTTTTTGGACTTTAAATGTCAATAGTGATTTTTTTAATAGTAGTGTAGTAGGCATGTAACTTACATAAAATGGCTGTCCTAATGCTATTTATCAAGACTGCTAGGCAGTGTAAAACAAATAAAATAGAACTTTTTTCAATGCAGTTCACAACAAAGCATGTTACATGTGTGTAAATCTTTTGACACCTACTGTACTGGTGCATTGGGGTGCCATTCTAAATCAATGGCATTACAACAGGCTGCACAGAGTGCCACCTGTTACCACTGTAGAAACACTTCCCAATAACCTTGCATATACCCTAAAACAGTGGTTCCCAACTTTTTCGGACCCACTGACCACTAAATGCAAGGACTCCCAACCAAGCATGCGCAGGGAGCTGTGTGTCACTCAAAGGGGAAGAAACTTCTCCCAGAGTGACCTAATAATGACAGAACCCGCCCACTCTCCCATTGCAGGTCTGAGGGTGGGTTATTTACAGAGACACAACCCGCCCTACATTCTTTACTGGAGACATGGTCGGCAGCTCTAGCCAGTGCGCCCCCCTTCAGCCGGGTCAGGAGAAGGACCACGCTTGGGGGGGCACACCGGCCAGAGCCATGCACCGCCCAGAGCCATGCACTCACATCTGCACTCACCACTTCCCCTGCACCAGGGATGGGGTCTGACCCAAGCTCCTGGCTCACCTACCAACCTTCCTGACCAAACCCTGAGGGTTCTACCTACCACAACACGGACAACCCTGCAACATTTTCTGTTTGCCGTTCCCCTACAATAGGAATTAGCCAAAACCAGTGCATCCATCACCTCTGGGCTAAGAAAACACCTCCAAAATTTTGGAACGCAACTCAACCACGTTGAACAAAAAGATGGAGGACACTATTTCCACAGTCAACCACAATTCAGACCAGATTACTACAATGGACAGCCAGATTGATGAATTGAATCTTAAAATTGACAATTTGTTGAACAGATCTTGCAGGGGCAATTTTTCCATAGGGAGCTTACAAGAATTGGTCCACAAGCTGCAGGAGGGGACTAAAAAGTTTATACATACTCTAGTGCTGGAAAGTGCAGAATCCTCACTGGAAATTGACCGGTCCACATGGCTACTACACAAGGACACTTCTGCTTCTTTACCACTAGATGGTACCCAAGCTCCACTATATCCACTCTGAAATGTTTTTTCACTCACTGGTTTTTGTTTTAAATATATTTTTATTGATAAAGTTTAAACAGTAAACAAACAATTGTATACAACTTTGCAATACAAATATATATGAATATTAAGTAAAAACAGGAATATACAGGGTAATTCTGTTGAGTAGTGAAAAGAAGTGTTGTGATGCAAACAATTGTAATAAACAAACATTCTAATATCTGTGATAATGCAATTCAGTTTTAACATTTGCTAGTCAGACAGGAGTAAATGGCAGAAAATAACTCAAAATACACATTAGAAGATTATAGGAGGGTCGGGTCGGGTCATTAAGCAATTCTCTTTCCAAATACATGTTGTGTGGTGAAAACAGTTATACAGTTTTGTTTTATTGGGAGTATTTAGTGTATCAATAAAACTTCAAAAAAAGTTTCAAAAAAATTGTGGGTTTTTGTTTCTTTATGCAGTATAGCTTCCACCCATTCCATTTTGAATAATTCCTATAGTTTAGTTAGAAAAAAGTTCATAGTTGGGGGCGCAGCGTCTAACCAACAGTGAAGAATAGTTTTTCTTGCTACTGCTGATAGTAATCGTGCCAGACGCAGTGTCCCCTTGGCAAACCGAACATCTTGCATTTCCATTGAACCGAATATTACCCACTCAGGGGTAAATGGGATATAATTCAGGGGTTGTTTGCAAACATATAGCACAACCAGATTTTTTTTTAATTTTTTCAGTTTTTATACAAAAAAAAAAAAAAAAGAACATTACAAATAGTATAAATTCACATCATATACAATAAGCTACAATCCAAACAACATAACAAACACAACACAAATAAAAACCAATATAGTGTGTCACAACATTTCTGCGTACAATTGCATTAGGTTGGTAGTGTACTGATATGAGCCTTGAACATACTAGCTACCACCAAACAAATAAAACAAAATCGTATCCCTCTGGATATTACCTAGCAGCTGTTCTACTAATCAACAGGTCAAATATGAAGAACAGGAATAGAAACCCCCTCTAAAATTGTTGAGTACTGTTGAGTACAACAGAAAAAAATTCAATGGTCATGGTTTACTGGATTACAATCCCTTAGCACCATATTCTAACTGCTGGTGATTTCCATACTATTGTTGTGTTTCAGGAAACAAGGGGGTGACCCCCCCTTTCTTTTTTAGCAGTACTGTCAGGTTTGCACTACCTAGGTGCCTACCCATTCCATTTAGTTTGTTCAGACTGCCTTTACAATCTCTTTCCTCCACCTCTAAAGAGAGGCAGGACTGGGAAACAGTCTATGACATACTCAATAATTGCACAGAGAGGGAAGAGAATAAGGAAAAGGCTCCACAATGCCACTGTTCCTCCTTTCAGTAGATGCATTCTGGGGTTAGAATTGGGGCTGAATGCATTGTGCTGTTATCTTCTATTCCTTTGATGTCCTATTGGCTGTGACAGCTCTATTAGGATTCCCCAGTTGCTCCTCACAAGCTGTTCTGCTGGGAGCAATGTGCAACTCCCCTAATTTTGAACAGCATGAGCAGCACACCTGCCTGCAAAGGGAAGAGGCACCAGCAGTGTACATACTCATTCTTTTTGCCATCTTGTACATTACTTTTTCTGAATGCCATTATGTTTTTCACTTACTTGATACACTGTTCTCTATGTCACATTCTGCATATGCCATTCTGTATGTCAGCCACACTGAAACTGTGGAACATTTTTTTTTAGGACAGCTTTAGGACAAGAACGGCATGCATGCAGCATCCCTTTTTGGTACCAATGTATTAGTGCACTCTCTTAAACCTTATGCATATCCATGTCAGTCAACTGGATAGCTCCAAACAATTCCATATCACTTAGAACTGTCCAGGAATTTAAACAAGATCCAGGGTTCCTGTGGATCCAAGCGATGCCCCATACCTGAATGTTTAAATTCTTAACAGGGTTTCCCCAAGACCTGAAAGTTTTTTCGAAGGTTCCTCCATTTTTAAAAGGTTGAGAAACATTAATCAAGGGACAAAAAAATTCTAACACAGTGAGTATGTACCATTGAGGAAAATGTTTTTTTAACTTCCTGCCTCGGAAGTGCAAGTTGGTGGAAATCTTCCAATCTATACATTTAGTATATGTGTGTGTAGCAATTCCATGACTAAATACATTTGTATTAGTTAACAAGGTATTTGCGTGAATTTATATTTTTTGTATCACAGGAAATAGGCAGAACATCAAACATCAAAACTACCTATAAGTAAATGCCCTAGTATCTGTACATAGAAATACGAGATAAGTTTACATAAGCAATGCAAAAATAAGGAGGCATTTTGTTATCTCACCTATACTATTCCGTGGTGATATTCGTGGTATAATCTCTGTGATTTGGACCTGTACACTGCCTCGATGCCCATCACTTAGGAAGTCAATCTGAGCTGGTTGCTTCAAGAGATCGGTCAGAGTTCTAAAAACAAACACACAGGTAACATTTATTAAATCTTTGCATATCAGGAAAAAAAAAATAATATTTAGTAATGATGTTACCATATTTGCATTTATTTTTTCATTTACCTCTTTCATATTCAGTTAAACTGCATCATGGGACAATGTAAATATTTCACAAGTTCAAAGAATGCAGTAATGAAAATATTTAAGTGTATCACTTTTTCATTATGAGGGATGTGGCATGTTTGCAATAATTATTTTGGTCAGCCAATAATTTTTCATTTTCCCATTATTAAAAAGAAATGGATAGCAACATCCTATTTTGTGGGTCCCATTGCCTTACAGCAGTCCATATACACAATACTAGTGTTAGCCTTCCAGTGGAGAGTTCTAGGGGTTGATTAGATTTTACTGTGACCTAAAAAGAACAGCTAATTAGGTATGTGACACTAACCCTCTTGACATTTGATGTCCTGAGAGAAAACTTGTGGTATTAAAAAAGTTTGATTCTAAAACTAACTGCTAAGATCCCAAAAAAGGGGTTAAAATTACAAAACAATCCCAGCTAGCAGAACACATAATTTTGCTACTATAGATTACCAATACAGAACAAAGGAATGTACCTGAAGGAAAAAGGATGACAGAAAAAAAAAATAAAACAAAAAAAAAATTTTTTGATAGAGAGCTAACCCAGTCCTAGTAAAGTGACTAAACTTGCTGTACACCCTGAGGTGAAATTGTGGTGGATATTTATCACAGTTACAAACTTTTCCATTATTACCAACCAAAGATGAACAAACGTGGCAGAACATGAGTCCCAGTTATTTCTATCCAGTGACAAAGTACCTTCTTCAACGTTCACATATGGCTATTACATCACTTACTGGGGGATGACTATCAATAACATCTCAGAGTTATCCTGTTAGTGGAAAAGGGAAATGCACTGTTGTGACAAATAAGGTGACCACTCTACTAAGTAATGTTGTGTACTTATAAAACACTGAAGGGGTTTGCACAGGGTTGTATAAAATGGTCTATACTCTTCTTGAAAAAGATATCTGGAAAGGCCCCTTTGAGGCAGAACTGCTCCTTACACTCCCTGGGTACTACAAATATCTGGCCAAAATGTTAAACTTTGTATTTACAGTTGCAAACAAACTCTTGCAAAAGCCTAGTGGTCTGTGTTTCCGATTATTGCACATGATTATATTTTAAGTAAATTAAAGGTCAATTGCTACTTTACTAATGAGCTCATGGTGGCCCAAACTACAAAACTCTTAAGTGGCATTTCACAAGTCGTGTTTTTCATGGATACATCATTATTTGCCTAATGACTTTACCATTAATTGTTATCTATATGATGCCTATTCCTTATCCTCTGTAGTAGGAGATAAGTTCCCTCATACCCCTATACATAACTCTACTCTTGTTTTCCTCTCTTCCCCCTCTTTTTGTGCTTTTTTGCTCTGTTTTTTTCTAATCTGTGTTAAGAATACCCCCACATTAGGGATAAGACTCTTGACAAACAGACCTCATTCTCAAGTTTGTTCCTTGTATCTCAACACATTTTAAATGTAACTTTTATATTTTACTTTTTCATTCAACCTCATTCTGTTTTTCAACACATTTAATTGAACAAAGCTAAAATGGTTTAGATTTACAACTTTTGCAGGTACATTTGTCTACAATCAGTACACACCTTAGTTTCTATTTATAAATTTTTCCTCATTTGTCTGAATTTGCTGACAGATGGTCAAATCTCTCTGAGCCTATCCTTTCAGTGCCTATTAAAAATAATGACTTGTTCTGCCATATGTTTCAATTTATATCCTATTTATTTTGTTTCATTGAATGTAACAAAATATTTTTAAACTTACAAATATATTTCAATGTAGACCAGGGTACATAGCATATGAGGCATGCACTTGATTGATGTAGATTCAATTCTGTATTTGTTTTGTTTATTTTTAAGCATGTGGTTACCCTGCTAGGTTACTTAGTTGAACAGACTCTCAAAAATTCTCATTCCATAATCCAATGGTAAAAAAACACATACAAACCCTCACACCATAATAATAATTAAGGCACAAAAACACACAATCAAAGAACTTGTGAAAACAATAAAAGGTGTTTTTTGTACTTCATATTTACAGTTTTATAGTTAAACATTGTGCATTATATGAGTCAAAATACAAAATGTGACCGGGAGATAGTTTTGTTGTGCGGGAGGAAGTTTACATTTTCACCAGGTTTCTGTAATATCAGTGCCTGATCTTGAAGAAAAAATTCTAGAGTTTTTTGTTTTATTAATTTAGTCAATGTAGTCACATTTGTTATTTAGGCGCTCTTTAATATTTAGTCAGTTTAGTCACATTTGTTATTTAGGCGCTCTACAACAATTCTAATACTCTAATTCAAGTTGCTTTGGAACATAATATTTTCACAAAATTTTATAGGAATGTCTGGGTAAGCCATGGGAAAATTTCTCAAAGGAATTACAACATTTTTCCTTTTTTTTAGACATTTTTAGACATGAAAACTTAAAAAAAAAATACCATTTCATTCTTGCATGTAATTATTGCTTGCTGATCTAATTTCAGTTAATCGTTCAGTCTATATTTTTTGATGAGTTTTGGGAAGAATGGCTAAAACTTTTTTTCATGTTAAAATTCATAACTGTCTCATCTTGTCTCTTAAACAATATTTGAAGTGAGGCAAAACTCTCAATATTTAGAAGACATTCTCTCAGATAGGTGTCATCTTAACAACTTTGGTTTGAGTTGGTTTGCTGATTGACCTCTTGTCTCATCTTGTTTTATGTCACACAGACAGAAATAAAAAAGCACCTAATCTCTCTCCATTCTGCCCAAAATTATAAAAAGCAAACTTTGTTCTAGATAAAGGAAGAGGAAGAAAAGAGCTAAATTCCTCTAGCGCTTGTTCTCTGTGTGTTTAAATCCAGCCCCATATAATTAAATTGAAACTAAAAGAAATAGGCTAAGTGGGGCTTTTTGGCATAGAATTAAAGAGGTTTTACTTAAGGTTGTATAGCATCCAACATACAGAGTTCAAGATATATATATATTAATGGGTATTAGTGTAACAAAGTGTTATAAAGATTATTAAAAATATACATTTCAATATTAAATAGTATAAAGTGTCTATGAATTTAAGGTAAGTGGCATATGATTTATCTGTGTCTTAGACCAGTGTTTCCCAACCTTTCTTAGTCGCGGCACATATTTTACAATTAGAAAAATCCCACGGAACACCACCAAAAAGTCAGACACGTAAATTAGCTACCTGCTGCCATCTAGTGGAAGAGTTTTTTTTGGTTCTGCCTATAAAAACATGATAGAATTGTATAAAAGGATCTTCTATAAATACTGTATACATGCTTTAATTTCACAACTGAACCACAACCTTGCTGGGCACTGACTACATCAATAAATGACCATTTAAAAAATGCAAGACAAGGAAAGAAGATAATTTTTTATCCACCAATGTAAAGGCGCTTTTCACTACTGAATGCAAAAATAATGGTGCGCTATTCCTAAAAAAAAAATCCAGATACCAACAAATGTTATTTAAAGGATTTATTTATGTCGTCTATGCATTGATCTGTACTTTTACATCAAATAATGAAATGAAGAAGATTGTTGAGCCTGGGGTGTTCCTTTGAGTGTTTTGTTATTATTACTGCAGAGAATAGTTAAAAGATCAGAAGAGCACCATGACCTGAATTTGACAGGACATGTGACCATACCACTCATTATTATTTATAGAATTCTATTTCATATACTTTTTCTTTCCATGTATCTCTTTGCTTTTACTATATATTGCTATGTTTCTATCTCACTTTGTTGCAACAAAACACACACAAAAATGCACAGCTCAGCGTAGGAAGCCAGAACACCTGACTCATCTCCGCTTCCCTTGTCGCTGCTGGCAATAAATTAGCTCCCTCTCACCTGGCCAAATACGATGGCCAAAGATTGAAAGGAAGAAATAAAATGGCAGTGTATTTAAAAAACTCAAACAGGTAAGGTTATTTAATTGCAGAAGGGACTTTGTCTGCCCTTCTACAATAAAAGACCTAACTTGTCGCAATTTTTTATTTCTAGCATTTGGTTTAAGTCTCCCTTTACATTATATTACAAAATTTTCACGTAACATGATTTCTTATCACTTTCTCCTCTTACACTTACTAAGGGTACACTTTCTAGTGTAGCACAGAAAAAAAAAAAAACTCTTGAGATTTTCAAGATGTGATAGCGATTTGTGGACAATATCTATTAAAACATTAAAAAATTTGTATATATCCTACAGTTATCACAATTAACAGAAGTAAACCATTAAAAAATAACAAACACTTTTCAAATTGCTGTCACATTTAAAAAAAATTTGTTTTTTCTGTCTTTTTCGTTGTTAGTTGAACAATTATTATATATTTTATTAAAAATGTTTCAGGAAATACTTACAACAAAGACATTTCAGGTGGAGCATTTATGCACTTTGTGGAGTCTGTGCATTCTTCCTTACATGAGTGCAACAGCACTACAAGATAGCAGTAACAAATATGATTTCTTTAATACCTGGGTTTAAATATTCTTCATAGTACTGTAAATCGTAGACTGAGTTCAGACTTCAAAATATTTTTTGTCATAGTCCAAACCTCTATGGGTGAACAAAGCTCCCAGAGTAAAACTAATAACCTTAACAGCCACTAAACATAAAGGATTATTGGATTCAGTTCTCGGATGTTAGATAATATTTTAGGGCTTGATCAATGAAAATATGACAAATTCCAAAAGGTACCACATTATGGTCCCAACCTGCAAAAGATAAAATGTATCCTCGCCACCAAAACTATTTACCCTGGCAAGACTAAAGTAGACATGACAAACGTCTTCTAAAAAAAGTATTCCAATCCCTAATTGCTGGTCCTATCATATCCCTTAAAAAATGGTAATATTTAAAATCAATACTTCTCTATTTCATTCAAATGCATCTTAAATAGACCGAGATCAAGTTAGGAAGGGTTAAAACATATGTCAGTTTTTTTTTTCTTGTCTTTCAATCATTTGGGATATTTGCCTTTTTGTTTCTGTCCTAGAAATGGAATAGGAATGTATTGAAATAAGAGAATTCTGTGTGACTAGCTAGAGTCGAGAACCCACTTCATGGGCGTGTGAGTGCTGTTAGGAGACTTACCTCTGTGGATGGCAGGAACTGGAGACAAGTTTATTACATAATTGACAATAGCTCTATAATACTCATTACCAAAACATGGAAAACATATACAAAGCTCTGTTTTCTCCATAATCATTAATAATGTGGCTATAAGTCCACATAAGGTATGGCCCTTGAACCAGCATTAGGGATATAGTAGAAGACATGTGCTGTATTTATCTCTACATTTCTTACAGTCAAGTGATCCATCCATTCCCCATCTTTCATCTTACAATTTAACACATCTAGGAGTTTACTAATACAGATTTTAGCCAAAGAATTACCTCCTACTCCTTGGTTGTGTAATAATTTGCACAAAAAGCATTAATTAGGATTTTAGGATTTAAAACTTACAACCAGAAAAATATATAAAAAAATGATTGAAATGTTATATGGGATTTAAAATGGACAGCCAACAAAAGGAAACCAATAAACATATTGCCCCTGATTCATAAAGCAGAATCGGATGATCGCTCGCGCATTCGTATTCGC
>NC_092865.1:42086006-42096557 GCF_032062135.1 Pyxicephalus adspersus | reverse complement strand
GAGCACACTCGAGTCCGGACCGCGGTAAACCGCGCTCGCTGGTCGCGCGTACTTTCACGCTTCCAGCGAGCGCGGATTTTATTGATGAATCAGGGGCATTGGGTCTGATTTATGAAAGCTCTCCAAGGATGGAGAAGATACACTTTCTTCAGCGAACCTGGGTGATCCAGCAAACCTGGAATGGATCTCCCCCAAGATTAAAAATATTTGCTAACAAATAGAAAATTACTTTTTCCTGGGAGAGGTTTATTAAATCAGGCCCGTTGCAAGTGGAGAAATTTTTATGGAGTGGTCAAAAATGCCAGATGCTAGAGGGAAGTTATACTAAATCACTACAAGTCATTTCTGCTGAAAAGGCAATACAATCTTATGGCTAAAGGTGTATTTGCTTTTTCTATAATTTAGCATTACATCTATTAGCACTTTGTTAAAATGGTATTGGAAAGTCAAAAGTTCTTTTTGTTTTTATTCAAATATACCAATTTTATGCATAGATATTACTCGAATAAAGATTTAAGATATTCCCATGATCAAATATGTTTGTTAACCTATTGTACCTGTTGTACCTATTGGGCCCAATTTATTAAAGCTCTCCAAGGCTGGAGAGGATACACTTTCATCAGTGAAGCTGGGTGATCCAGCAAACCTGGAATAGATTTCTTCAAAGTCGTCTGCTATTTGTTATACAAATTGCGTGCAAGAGGATGAATGGGGCATGTTGATAAGGGATAAAAATCAAGAAAGGTGTGGCCTTCCAAAAGTTACTGAGTAGAGGGTATGTAGAGTAAAGGTCTTCCCAGGAGGAACAGAGAGGAATGAGCAGGGTGAGTAGGTAAATGTGAAAAGAGATGAGAACAGATCAGTGAAGTGTGCAAAAGGAGGGCGGGTGGTATAGAACATAATATCACATGTCACATGATATGTGTGTCTTGGATAAGGAACAAACTGCATTCAAAAGAATAGAAGATGAAAGTAAATTACATCCAATTGGTTGTTCATGAGCCAAAGGTGTCTGGGTCTTTAGGAACTTATGGTAAAGGGGCAAGTTTTTTTCATTATTTATTCTCATGCCAGTTATCTTATAATCATTCAGTTATCTTATTAAAATTCAAAGAAGGAGATTTTAAACCTCTGGCTATTATCTGCCTAGTGTGGGTAACAAATAGAGCTGGAGCTTTAAATAATGAGTATGGGAGAGTTTTAGCAGATGGAAGGCAAGAATATAGTGAGATACTCTAGGTACATAGGCCTCAAAGCTTATTGAGGTAAGGGATGGAGTATGTTCTTTCAGAAGGATAGAAAATAATGATTTAATTGAAAAGAGCATAATGGTACAGATGGTGAAAGTAATGCATGTTTATAAAAGTTTGTGGAAGTCTTTAATTCCAGACAAGGTTACTAAGCAGTGAATTTCAGTAAATTCTTTATTTATCCAAAAAACCAAAGCTGGATGTGGATTCTCTATGCCAAAGAGGTGTTGGGGAATACAAGATCCTCAGTGCAAGATGAAATGATAATGAATTGAATAGAATCCCAAACATTCAATTATGGAATGAGGGTTTGGCCAAAACTTTGGGATCTGGAGATGTGTGGAACCTAAAGAAGGGCTAAAGATGCTATGAAATATTTGTTTATGGTCTCCAAGAGGGCCCATAAAGAGATTTTGAGGATGAAATCATGTGAAATTTAGACCTTAATGTCTATAGACCTTAACGTTAACCATTTGTGGGGTACTGCGCCAAATGCTTTTGTAAAGTGGAAGTATACTATATCATGAGCTATGTATTTGTCAAAATTTTTCTAATTTCTAATTGACACAGACTATCACTTACATTTTCCTTCAAAAAACCTTTATGTGGAATCGTCCGTATCTCGGATGTCCTTAACATGGGGACCACCTATGTGTATATATATATATATATATATATATATATATATACATATATATATACAGGTGGTCCCCAAAATCGCTATTCTGTGTGTCACCTTGATTATTGTGGATCCCTGCTGCATTGCTGACTAAAGTCCTGTCTCCCCATCTCTTACATTCACTTAGTGTATGGGATTTGATGCTCTCAGACAGTTTAATTTCTTCTCATCTACTTTTGGTAGGGTGCTACCTGGCTTGGAATCCCCTTCTTCCTACTCTTGGCGGTCTTGCCATGGCTATAGAGATGTTTATTCCTTACTTACACTCCATGGAGTCTTTTCCTTTGCTAGTCTGTGTGCTAACATAGATATTCCTAGTTAAGCACTAGATCCTTATCTCCAACTCCGTCATTTTATTTAAATCTCTGATTCAAGGCAAATCCTTCTGGATGACTGTTACTATTTTTGAAATACATTGCAGGGACCTTCTTTTCCCACTTACTAATCTGTCACTGTCCCATTGACTGTATTGGCCCCTTTGAACCTGTCCCCTCACATTTAACTTGTGTTCCTCTGGACCTTTCCCAATCTCCCTTTTTTTTTTCATTCCATGCCTTATTTTCATCAACACCCAAATATCCCAACCTATTGTGAACATCCCACTTGGTAGTGGCCCATATTCCCTTAACCTCGGTGCCTGGATATTGGTTTCCTTTTATGGAGTTGTTTTTGTGACCTGCAATACTGTTGAGACATGTACAAAACCTAATCTTTCACTCTGCATTTTGTTTGTTATTAGTTCATAATGTTTATTGTATCCTTAAAATACCTTATAAAATCTTAAGTACAGAAAGGTTTCATATCAGAGGCAGAAGGCTCTTGAAGTGTACCTTCCAACAAAACAAATGACACTTATCTTTACTGGGTAAAAGGAGTAGATTGCTCTGCCATCCTAGTCGAGTTGGTCCTGTGCCTTACTATATTCCTTCTTTGTCCCACAACAGGCTGTACATTAGAGCACTGCCATCTTCTCCCTCTTCTTCTAGGTTCTTTTTTGTATGTCACCCAACTTCGAACTGTGTGTGCGCGAGATTGGGTGACAGTCTTCCTAGAAAATGGAAGCACTTTCTGCACACGCCCGGGACTGGGCATATGCAGAAGGAGCAGCCTGCAGCCTCCTGGGATACATGACTTAGGTATCCCAGGAGGCTTCCCATCCAGTCTTTACAAACGGGGCGGTAAAGACAAAAGGGGAGGAGCCTTTAAATGATAAAAAAACATTAAAAAAAACACACCCTTATATAAAAGGGTTATTTACTCTTTTATATAAAGTAAAAATGTGATGATAGGTGCACTTTAGGGTCATAGAGAAGTCTTCCCTCAGAAATAGCATAAGGCCTTGAAAGGGCACGGTGGTTGTTCCTAATTTTGTATATTTGCATTAATTATTTACATGGCTAATCCCTATTTGAGGCAAAAGTGGATGAAAGAATTGTTGAATATACAACTATACAAGACGATGTTTACTTGAAATGTTCCACTAACTGAAAAAGATGGGATAGTATTTGCAAGTGCCTAAGACAGCCATATGTAGATCCGCTGGGTCACCTATGGTGTAAGATGTAATAGAAAATTGGGATTACTTTAGATAAAAGGAAGGTAAAATTGTTAAGACAGTGTGTCCTTCATAATACAAACACAACTTCTATTAACAGTCAGTCTTTGCTTGCAGGGATGCAAGGACAAATTCCAATGTACTGGAGATGCAGAGCCCACAGGCGAAAATGGAAACATCTGCAATCCTGCAACCTTTTTTGTCAAATAAAACACATGTGACACATAATGATATAGCTCTTTACAAAAGAATATATATGTCAGAGCACCGCAGATAACTGTAGAAACAACTTCTGATTAATTGAAATAGTCCGATTACCAGTGGATTACTCATGTGCAGAATTGAGTTCAGGGTAACCATGGTGACACTGTGTGGTACAGTTCACTGTCCTATTAGACACTAAATAATAGACACAGTCAATACTGAATTTAACAGTTCAGTTACCATTGAATTGTTAGCGTACAAAGAGGAGTACAAGGGAAATGTTGAGCAACAGACAAAGAGTAAATTTAGAAGTCCTGCTCAGCTGAAAATTAAATTAATCTGACTTTTTTCTTTGTATATATGTGCCATGTATATTAGTGTTGTGTCTGACCAAGTAGGTTACATTTTCTAAAATTCTGGTTTTACCTGTTTCATTGGGCTTTACACCTCTCTTAAATTTGAATAAACCTTAAACAATATATAAGGGACACAACCAGATCCTGACACACACACAATTCATATTTTAAGCTGTTTTACATTCCTAGTGTCCAGTACAGGCAAAAAACCATAAGAATGCTAGTTAGGATGAATTTTTTTAACTTTCCTTTATGTAAATTTTACTATGAGTACTACATCACTACTAATGATTGCATTAATAAGTCACAGATGCTTAATAGGACAGGATGACTTTGAGAAACATGACAAATGCTCAGTGGTATAAAACCAGTACAGAAAATGCTTTAACAAAACAGAATAACACATACGTTCGCCAAGCATGTCAGTATAAATATGTGCAAAGTTTATCTTTTTATGAAGTGGTACTTCACTTTTAGAGGAAAAAGAAACAATTCCCGGTCAGGTAAATATTGTAAAGAACAAATATTATTACAGCCTACTCACTGCTGGCTGAAAATTACATATAGATTATATTCACTTGCAACTTCTTTCGGTAAAATTATAGATTCTTTCTGCTGCAGATACATCATTGGTCCCAATCTAATATTTAGGATACATTACATTTCTGTGAAAATTCTCACACTCCTTTGTTGACTTAGTTGCATCTGTTAAAAGTAAGCTAAAAATTTGAATTTCTGTCAGCTTGTTTTAAAAATTTGACTTTAGCTTTAACATATACAAGAACCTAAGCATTTTTTTTTCCACTGCCTGTTACCAGATTTATAAAGTAGATACAGTTTCAAAGTAAAATAAATAACTACAAATAAAAAAGAAACTGATTTCTTTGTAGATTATTCTCCAACAGTATTTTCCTAGGGTCAGCTTTACAGACATGCCAATTATCCACCCTGTTTAAAAGGTAAGAAACATAAAACAAAGAAAATGGAAAATTGTATTTTAAAGAAATAAATAGAACAATCTAATTATACTAACAATGATTTGTGAGACTGAAATTATTGCTGCCACCAAAAAAATTTAGAAATAGACATACTGGATATATTAAATGCAATATTTGGCCTTTTCATTTACCTTTATAAAGGGCATTGACAAAAAAAATCTCTCAAATAAACTCCCATAGCTGTTAGTGGGGAAGGGATGAGGATGTTGCTAGACCTTGGCAGTCAGGACACGAATCCCAGGCCTCCTTTTCAGCAATTTCTGTGAAAATATACCTAATCACATTTTGCCCTTACAATTCTTTGGAGTAATTTTAGGACCATAATTTACTGAGCAAAAAAAACTATTGTCCGTTAAATAAACATCTGGTTTTCTATGTTTGTCTTTTTCTTTGCACAACACCGTTTTTTCAACATTGATCCATTTTAAACCTTTGCATTTATGTACCATTATTTTTCTTATAGGTTTGATTTTATTTATGGTCATATCATCATAGGTATCATAGACTCTCTTATTTCCAAGAATAGTCCTAGGTTTTAAAGAGGTATTCCCAGTGATATTTGACTCTAGAAAGAAAGATAGCAAGTGTTCAACTATACTAAGTCTCCTTGTTCCTGTGTAATAATTTTTATAATCCCCTAACTTTTTAGGTTAACTTTTTTTAAAGAAGCTTTTTAAAAAATACAGGCAAGAATGCACTAGTACTTGCCTTGTCTGCTTACCTAGACACATTCATTTCAGTTGGTGGCCTCTGAGTCTTCTCCACAGCCAATTTGGTAAATATCCCAACCAAAACCATCAGTGCAGCTACACCACAAATAATATAAACAATCATGTTGGTCTTATCCTTGCTGGGGTCTTCAGCCGACTCATCTCCTCTAGCAGGTGGTTTACCAGGGTTTGCCCAATTTGGGGTGTCATAGTTTGAACACATGCTTTGGTCCAACCTCCCATGCTTGAACTGGCAACAGAAGCGATATCCACAAGTACCACAGCAGTATAAATAACTGCTGGCATTGCAGTTAAATGGTGGGTCCCATTGACCCATCACATCATAGTATCCCCGGCATCGGTCAGCCTCCATTGGTAAGTCTGTTGGCATGGATGGTTTATATGTAGCTTGGATGGTCTCTTCTGCCAAACCTGCCTTTGTGTTTAGTGTTCTTGCGGTCACCCAAAAAGATTTCCATAATATAAGCCAATATACACCAAGTTGCAAATATGTCTCCATGGAAAATCTTCAAAAAGATTCAATCAAATGTTTTTTTTTTTTCAGATAAAATTAAAAAGATTGAACATTTAATATATATGCAGATTCCTTCCAGTCAGAACCTTCAGATTTACCTTAACGTTTTACCTATTAAAAAAGAAAATTTGTGTTGAACATATATCTTCAAGAAAATGAAAACATTAACCAGGTGGGTCAGTATAGAACATGAATGCTACGTTATGTAATCAGTTCCGCCTTTTTGGTATAAACTTATCTTGTCCTTTATGTGTTAGAATTGGTTTTTGAAGCTTTTTCATATCCAAATGGTACAAATCCACAGATGGCTTTATTATCTTCACTTCTTGTACATCCTAAGATTATCTGTTCATTTCTTTTGCATATTAAATCTCCTTGCTTCTTTTGTCCAACAGCATCCTCTCTCACCGAAGTATCACAAGTGTGTCCTTCTAACAAGCTCATGGGTGGGGGGGGAGTATAGGGAGTGAGCTTTCTCTATAGGCAGGAACACTGCACAATCTAAGCTGAGCTCCCTGGGGCTTGGCTGCCCCCTTGCTTTGATGTGATCTGTTTGACTTCATCCAAAATATGCCATTATTAGATAAAGTGAAAATGTGAAAAACTAAAGACAGGGCTTGTATACTTTTAAAGGCATGAAATCACTAACATATAATCTTATTTCAGTGCTTCAACTATCTGATTTCATCTCTTTCAATAGCTCGTCTACAGATGAAAACAAACCATGACACACAAGATCACTTCTGTTATTCTTCTACAATTACTACATAACCTGTATCTGTTTGCTGTATCTGCGCATTATTTACTTTGTTAAGTAAATAGTTTAAATTGTTTTAGTAAGGTAACATTGTAACAATTTTAAGAAAATAGTACTTGGTTTAACTTGTGAACAAAATACAATAGACATTTGACTAAGTAATAAACTGTTATACAGCTATTCTGTTTTTTTTTTATTTTTTTGATATGGTTATGTAGACACCTAGTATGTATAGGAAATAGTGGCACTGGACGAGTCTTTGGTTTCTGGATCTAGATACCTGCATGGGTGTACCTGCTTATGTTCAATTTGCTGAGCAAATCCTGTTTGAAATTGGAAGACCAAAAGGCAAGCTGGGTACTTTCTAGAGGGACATGTACCAAACGCAACATAAAAAATAGTGTACAGAATGGTGGTTCTTTTTTCTATTTAATAATTTTTTTTACAGTTTGTTACAATAATTGTACAAAATGTAACATATAGAAAAACAAGAATGAGGGGTAATAACATAATATAATAAGACAGTAATGCAGTAAAAGGATAAACTAAGTCAGGCGTAACAAAGTTCACATAATGTAATCACAATGAAAACTAACATTTGAGTCCTGGGTGCCCATCAAAGAGAAGAACTAAAAGACCACATAGAAGCCTAGCAAAGTGTGTAAACAAGCACATATCAGGCTGCATTTTCAACATTTTATGTGAACAAAACCATAAAAAACAATTGGGTAGAGGAAAGGAACAAGAAAGAGGAGAGAAACATCAATGGGAAGAAAAAGTAAAAAAAAAAAAGAAAAGGGGTAGGATAGAGTGGGAACTAATCTCTTGTTTTTCAATAGCGGAAAAAACTCCCATGAGAGTACCTGTGGGTTCACAATTCTAAAATTCGTTCATAGATATCCAGGGAGCTGATGCTACAATCATGGAGACCACACCTTAAAACAGACAGTACTGCCTTCATTTTCTATCTAAAAAATGCAACAGCAAGAAGAGAAATTTTCCTCAGAAATATTTTCAGTTTACAGACCGTTTTAGACCCTTGTCACAGGGTGAAATATGCCTGTTTTAAATCATTTTCTTTGCAATAGACAACATCAGGTAGAGAAAGGGCCCCAGTGGGGGAAAAAGGATTTGGCTTTAGATACGCTTGAAATATACATATTTTTTAGTGATGTTATAACACTAATATTTATCTTTACGTGACATTAAAACATTGTGAAAAGGGTGTGGGGTCTACACCATCTTTGGGAACGATTGAGACTTAACTGGTAGCTCAGTGACTCACAGCACTCCATGTTATGGCCCTGTCCTCTCAACAAACAAAAGAAATCCTCAGCACCCTAAGAACTGGGGGATGTCCAAGTGGCTCAGCAAAACTTTTACATGGCGATGGCACCACAATGAAAGAGCTGTCCAGGTTTTTAAAAGGTTGTAATTCAAAAGCTTTTGCTCTCATCTGGAATGTATGTAAAATTCTAAATGATCTGATGTGCAGATTGCAATTGTGCAGGTTCTTATTCATTTCTTATCTTTTCTTATTCTTATCTTAACTTCAAAATGTTAAATCCCCCATCAATGTACACATGGCTTTTAAAGAGATGTAACTTACTGCATGGCCTTGTACAAAGTCAAGGACATGGAGAAAAATGGGCACTTCAACAGTGTGCAAGTCTGTGGCCCTACAGTATTATATTCTTGGTGAGTCTGTACCCTTTCCTTTCCAATTTCCCCAATTTGGTTGAGTGCATAGAGCATTACAACCCAGTAACCTGACCACAGACAACACATTGGACACCATTTGAAGATTTTTTTAACTAACAGAAATAGAATGTTACTGTAAAGAAGTTTAAAAAATCTGACAAAATGTATTTTAATGGGATCACCATCAAGATTGTTTACACTCTCACTGGCATCGCATCATTTAAAAAAAAACATACTGATGGGGGATGAGTGCTATCTAAACTTAGGTGAAACTCATCTTCATACAGCTTCTATTAATATCTACCCTTGACATTGCATTAGTCCTTATTGTAATCAGAAAATGAAACACTTACAGTATGGGGAATACAACTTCAACATTTCTCCTCCTAATGTCTTGGTTACCTACGTTGAGACACGGTAAGTTGGGACAAGGTAAGTAGTATATCTGTACTCATTTAATTGAGCTTATTGTCTATGGGCTGTTTGCTCATCTGTTCACAATAACATCTTTTTTTTAAAGAACAATGACAAACATTGGCCGTTATACCAAAGACATGAACATGTGAACTACGATACCATCCCAATGGGTTTGGTGTCCTGTTGGCATGATATTGTGCTTTATGTTCTATCATTGACAGTGGAATATACAATGCTTTTGTTTATAAATGTGCTGTTTTCATGGTATTGTTTTTTGTCTTTTTTTTTTTGTTTCCCCTTTTCTTATTTCACCGGTCCCCTATCTTGTTTTCTTCATTGTATTTGCTCAGGACAATGGCATCATTCTAGGCAATTATATATAACATGAGAGGGCATTTAATCTTTAGAGAAATCACACACTATCCAAATCATGTGTGAAATGCACTTGTTGGAGACTGAGAAATGGTTTCCATAAATCAAAATAAATAAAAGAGGGTGGTCCTATTCCATCAAATTTTACCATAGCCCTAGGGACCCTCCTAGACTTCCCTTGGGGCCACACAACAATCCCATTTAACAAATATAGGATTTATAAATAGACTTAGTAGTTTTTCCATTTAAATGAAAATCAAAAACTGTTAAATGTTTTGTAAAATATTCTCCACATTAGAAAACTTTACACATTGGTCAACAGGTATTAGGATGTGGTATTGTTTAAGGTGGAGAGAATAATTGGATTTTTTTTCTTCCAGCACCACTGTATGACCCTGTTGCCGAGTTATAGACCATAGCTCAATCACCCCGGGGTAGAGACCCATCCCTTAGATGAATAATGCTAACACTGTCTGTCATTCCCTGTTTCCAGGCAACCTTAATTATCACTGTCCAGCTGTCAGAACACATTTAACAGGGGTGACAGGAAGATCTCATTGACATGGATGTCTGCACATAACAGCAGTGCAATGCTTATCACCAGTTTTTTGTCATGAGGTCAAAAGATCGTTTCTAAAATAATCCTTAAATATGTCAGTTCAACAAATGCCTAATTCTCCTAACACAGGACAAGATTTCATAACTGAATATGTAATCACCAACATAAACCATGTACCCCACCTGTCTTTAGTTGTAGAGGGAAATGACAGTACAGAAGCCCTCACAAAAAGAATTGATCATTACTAAGCCTTGATTTTTAGGACTAATTGCATGAAAACAATGTGGTGCTCACAGCAGTATTACAATGACTGTGTTATCAGGATGTGAGTAAGTTATAGGAAATATGTAAACTGCGTGTTGCTGCCATGGTCATGGCCCACCTAAACAAAAGTTGCATAGACCTGTGTTTTACTTTTTAAACACCTTTAAAGAGGGCATCCAAGCATACTTGCTCCA
>NC_092865.1:42067281-42085411 GCF_032062135.1 Pyxicephalus adspersus | reverse complement strand
AAAACAGTTAAACTACCCATAGCATCCCCATTTTGTTTGACATTCATAAGGGTAAAAAGTAAAGGTAAAAGTATGATGTACTTTACCTTATTCACCATGCAAAGTAAATTATCCCTTGCAAGCTGATAATTTTTTTTGCTAAGTGAACTGCCTGAACTGTGTTGTCATCTGCCATATCTAGAAAAGCAAATTGTTATATTGGGTGATTTATTTGTGAAATGCTGTAGTTAAAAAGAAAGAAAAATGATAGATAAAAATCAGACGGGTGCTGAGAGGGTGATATGTTAACAGGTAATTTTACTAAAACACAGTTAGTTATCAATTAAAAGTCCCCATTGACCTGGTTATTATAGTCACTTATCTCAGTCACTTATCTCAGGTGAAAAACTGGAGTACAGGGGTGTGCTGGTATTGTGGAAGAGGTTGCTCTGGATCTCTAACCTGATAGCAACCAAGACTGTGGCTATTTTTATTGCTGTGTCCCTGCAGCAGGTTGATCTCACTTGTCCTTCCCTTTTTTATAGGACAAAACAGTCGAGCAGCCTGTCTGCATAGCAGTAGTCCATCCAAAATGATCACTAATTAAAAATTTCAGGCAACAGAATTTGGAAGTGTGTACCAAGCATTACCAAAATGCTAATCTTTTATTATATCTGCTTGTAGGGTAGCAAATGTACTGAAACAGATGAGAAATAATGCAAGGTAGGACTGATATTTGATAAAAACTTATATAAAGCTTTAGGATAGTTTGGGGAGGGACAGAACATTTCCTTATTTGT
Organism: Pyxicephalus adspersus; assembly: GCF_032062135.1. NCBI lineage: Eukaryota > Metazoa > Chordata > Amphibia > Anura > Pyxicephalidae > Pyxicephalus > Pyxicephalus adspersus. The sequence goes on along the minus strand of NC_092865.1, from coordinate 42,084,632 downwards.
TGCTCCAACAGAAAATGATAAGAAAAACTTTACAAATGCATCTTAGCATTGTTTTCCCCTGTCAATCGTGCAATAACCTGAAAATGAATTCAAGCCTAAAACAGAACATTTACCATGGTTTAAAAAAAAACTAATGTTATTTTTTCAGGATTTAATAATAGTCATTGTCATGGTCAAGTCATTGTTGGTGTCAGAAGTGTATCACAATGCACAATAATTACATAGCTTGTCGTGACAAAGTCTAAACCCAATAAAGGACAGATCTTTAGCAGAAAGTAAAATTAAAAGGAACAACAATGTTTAATTAGCAGCTAATATATCTTAGTAGTTGCTGCCCAACTACTTTTAGGTTGTGAACCTTGGATATATTTAATTTGGATACACTTCCCATCTCTTTTTTCGATATGCACTAATCACAACACGAAGCATTTCAGTGAAGGTGAGTATTGCAGCTTGGGCTGTTTGTGATAACTAAAAGGTACATTATTTGTGCTTTGTTTTCCAACATTTCATGTGTTTCTTAAGTGGTTTATAAACACATGTCTGCAGAGTAACTTTAGTAGTGTAGGTTGGCTGCATTTGATCTGCTCTGCTTTGTGATTCTTTGGATGCTTCTGATTCCTTTAAGATCCTTTAACACCGCAGGCAAAGCAGGTAAAAAAAAAGCGTCTTTGCTGTGCTTTGCATTTAAAAGAATGAGCTTGAGTAGTACTGCTTTGAATGCAAAATGGAGCACTCACCAACAAGCCAAATTTCCACAAGCCCTTAAAGTGTTCAAGAAGGATGATTGATGCTTAGTGACATTAAATGAAAAAAGCTTGTCAAATAAACATCTGCTACACAAGACAAAGGCTAAAGATTTTAAGTGCATTATTCTGATCAGCTGCAGGATGTTAAATGCAGCCAGCAAAGAACAAGGCTCTAGCTATTCATACCAACAGACTAATAAAATACATACAAACCTGTTCATGATATTCAAAACTGCAAACCAACTATTGGTAAAACATACAAAATTATTATTTTAAACTTACTTTTTAGGAAATTATTGGAGCAGAAAATGTATATTCTTACAAAAGTATATTTAATACACTACAGTCCTCAACTGTAAAACAGTCTTAATTTGTTTGCTGAACAGTTTTTGTGCTTTTTTAATAAAAGCCATTTTCATGAGAAAAAAAAAATGATTTTGATGGGGCTTTTCTATTTTAACATATATACACATTTATGTACATTGTTCCTCCCACTCTCAGGATTATAACTCACTAAATTAAAGGTAACCTCTGCACTTGGTGTTTCATCTCTCTCACATGCAGCTGTCTACTTCGTTAGTGTGAAACTCTTACTGACCGCTGAATAAAGCAATGTGTCCCTGTATGACTTCCAATGGTTTCTTAGGTGGGAGCCCAGCTGCTGGTCCCTTGGGGCAACCTTAGCAGCTGTTAAACACAGTGGGGGGGCTCTATTACAGGGCAAATTGGTCCAGGGCGGCAAACACAGCAGACATCTGAGAGAAATAGCCCTCATTATGATTTGGGTGCAAGAACCTGATCCACTTCTCCACATCCCTGGCAAGCTGAACGAGCATGTAGACTACCTGCCAAGAAAATCAATCAACAACAAACGAGTAGTCTCTACATCAGAGGCTACACAAGATGGCTGTCAAGTGGTCATTGCCCAAGTAGAGCTATTCTCTCACCAACTGATCACGAACTGGAGAATTTAATTTGGAGAATCCCTTGCTGTCAAGCCCTGGGTTTGGATAGGCTGACGATGGACTGTCGGTTCCATGTAGCCTATGAATTTACTCCTCTGCCACTGATCCACAAGTTTCTAAGATGTCTATTAAAAGGGCCAATACTGGTACTAGATATCATTCCCAATTGGCTTGGTATCCACTCTTGCGACAATTGAGTGTACAGACCCCTTTTCAACTTCAAGCCTGCAGAAATCTCCCCTCACAATGTCCCCTGTTCCACCTAAACCGGAAGAAACCATGCCTGACAGATATTGTATCATCAAGCATTCCACGTTGCAAAACTATTCGACTGGTGCAATAGCAGACATTCAAAACTATGGGTTGGATTGGAGAATTAGATTTCTAAGTTCCCCATTGATACCCCAGCGTGGGGGCCACCAACGGCTAGGGCAGAGCTGTCTAAACAAGTCTGGTATCCTTATATTTCTTGCATACTGAGCTGATATCCTAAAAAATGACACCCCTCTATATCCTGAAAACTACAAAAACACCTCATGTATATGCTTTGAAGATGAGGACATGAAGAAGTGTTGTGTAGAGGTATTTGCCAGGCCTGTATAAGACTGTTAAGAATAATTTATGATATGATTAGTAATAAATGTTAAGCACAACAGTTTGTAGTTAAAAGTAAGAACCAAATAAAGACAATGTTGCTCCTCTTTATATACAGTATGGTGAGTGAGAGTTGTAACACTAGAAAGGAGATGTGTTTCTGACAGGAACACCAGATAAAATAAAGGAAACAAAGCCTAAGAATAGAAGACTAATACCAAGCCAAGAACTGGCAACCTATTATTCAGCTCCCTATATGATTATCATGTTTTATCACTCAATCCACTACATGGTAACCTTTTAACTGTTAATTCAGTGAGCAGGAAGCTCTTTTTGTGGTTTCTAATTTCCTTCAGTGCTGCTATTTCAGATCTCTAATATTAGCTTTCAGAATAATAACATGCTCACATCTGTTACAGAGGTATTTATCCTAGAACTATAGTCTGATTGTGCATGGAAGCGGAACTGTGAATTAACCCAGTTACAGTATATATAGGAAAAGAGATCAGTCCTTTACCCATTAAAAAATGCACATGCTTTAAAAGTGCTATTCTTTAAAATAATTGAAATATTTTCAACATTCCCGTTAGTTATTGGAAACAAAAACTGATTTCTTGCTGATGGCACGCATACATTCTCAGAGACTTGATTTAGGATTTTAAGCCTTGAAAAATGAATATTTGGTAAATGTCATTGTTGCTTTATATGAAAAGCCCATAAGATATGTGTTAGGTTACTATTCAGTTTTTCTAATTAAAAGAATTTTCACTTTTAAATGAAATTGTCCTAAGATAAATATACGTTTATATACTGTGTATGCCCTTAAAATTAGAAAAGCTAAAGCTTGGTTTATACTTAGTGACTAATTTTGTGACATGCCCTGAAGCAGCAGTGCAGTGAATCACACACCAGTAGCAACTGCATCTGGTCTCTATTAAGTTAATTTAGTTTAAAACACATTTTACATGAGGACACAGTGCCATCTACTGGTGGCCAACTACCATGCAAAAAAGAACATTTAAGAGTGATTTAGGTGATCCATCATATACCCAACCCAAAAGTATAAAATACTTAACATACAAAATCGGGATTAAAATATACAGACAAAGCCCATGTAATTTTATCTGTTTTTCCCTTTAAAACAATGTTTTCAAATAACACACCATGGAATTATATATTCATCTTCTAGATTGTAAGCTCTTCTGGACAGGGTCCTCTCCTCCTGTGTCAGTCTGTATTGTTCTGTCATTTGCAACCCCTAATAATGTACAACGCATGCATAATATGTTGGTACTAGATAAATCCTGTTTATTAATATTAATAATAATTTTTTTCATTTTAGTGGTATTTCTATTATTCTTTTTTTTTAATGTTGGCAGTGACACCTAATTTTGAGTCAAAGCAGTACGTGTATTCTCAAGTAAAATGAGGTACACCAGTTTATATTCAGATTGGTATATAAATATATATGTGTGTGTGTTGAAATGGTACTAGAATGCTATCTGCAAAATAAAAATGTTGGTGATGCACGCAAAGAATAACTGAAGACATACAGTGGCTTCAAAAAATTATCAGGCCCCCTTTACTTTTTTCAATTTTGTTAATTTTGTAAATTTAATAAAAAGTAAAAACTGAAATATCACATTTTCATAAGTATTCCGACCCTTTACTTAGTACTTAGTTAAAGCACTTTGCAAATCCCACCAGACCCAGTCAGGTTGCATGGGGACTGCCGGTGGAGTTGTCCCTAAGCTTGTGTTTTTGTGTCTTTGATGTGTGCTTTGGATTATTTTTATGTTGGAAGGTGAACTTTCAGCATTGAGTACTGTGGAATAGGTTTTCATTGATATCACTGTACTTTGCCTCATTCAGCTTTCCCTTAACTCCAACCAGTCTCCCAGTCCCTGCTGCTGAAAAACATCCCCACAGCATGATCCTATTTAATGTACAGCGCTGCGTAATATGTTGGCGCTATATAAATCCTGTTTAATAATAATAATAATAATAATAATGATGCTGTCACCGCCATGCTTCACTGTTGAGATGATATTGGACAGGTGATGAGCAGTGCCTGGTTTCCTTCAGACATAACATTTAGAATTGAGGCCATACAGTTTAAAATTGCTTTCATCAGCCCAGAAAATCCTATTCTTCACAGTCTGAGAGTCCTTCATGTACTTTTGTACAAACTACAAGCGGGCTTTCATGTGTTTTGCACTGAGGAACGGGTTCCGTCTAGCCAATCAATAAAGCCAATAATGGTGGAGGGCAGAAGTTATGGTTTTCCTTTTTTATTAACAAGTACAAGGTAGAATCTGCTGTGTGGTGTTTTGCACCTGAAGATACAACCTGCTACAGACCAGATGTTTGTTTTTCTCTAACTTGCTTTAGCTGAATGCCTATTCAAGTTACTCGGCAGCAGTAAAGTCAATTAAGCAATGCAAAACAGCACAAGTGAGTTTGAATACAGGTGAATATGCATATACAGACTACAAAGACAGTGGATAGCTAGGGCTTTGGTGCAGCAATAGGATAATATATTGTAAAGAACAAATTGTTAATACAAACATATATAGAGATGTGTAACATAGCATTCCATTGGTCTGTCCCATATAAACAAGCATGGGAAGATTGACCGATAAGCTAGTGATATCCCTGTTTAAATATGAAAAGAAACGTCTCTAAGATATCACTGTCTAGCTTATTAGGCAATTTTCCCATGCTTGTTTATATGGGAGAGACCAAATAACATTCTATGTTACACCTCAATATAAGCTTGTATTTACAATTTGTTCTTTACAACATAATATTCTATTGCCGCACCACAACCCTTGCTATTCTCTGTCTTTCTTCTTAACTTACACATGTTATTTAGGGTAGTGGCCCCATATATATGTAGGGATGTTGTATTAGCATCACCTTTGTTATATGAACAACTAAAACAAACAAAAAAATAAAATAAAAACAAAAGCAGCTCATATATCAGCAAATCTATGTACCAGTACAGAAATGTCAATTTCAATTCATTACACTATAAAACAATGAAACATACACAGAAATACCTCATAAACTGAACACACAACCTCATTCCTATCTTACTAAATATTATCAACAGCAATCATTAGGCAATAAGTAATTATGAAAGAAAAGAAAAGTAATGGCATAGAAAATAAAACTTGTGATCTTATATCCCAAATATTGTCTAGAGGAGCAGTTAAAAGAAAATATTTACATACATAACCAGTTGTGATGTTAGAATTGCTAAGTATCTACACAAATGTAAATCACAAAAAAAGCAAAACCTCCCAATACCATGCTAGTATACTGAATAAGCTATAATATACTCTGAGCAGCAGAGGAGAATGGTGACATTCCTAGCAGACTGATCATAGAAAAGGAAAGACAAGTGAATAACCTGATGTGTATTGTTACTAATAGTAGCTTCATCAAGATTCACTCTGAAGTAGTGAAATCAGCACCCCAATTCACTAAGGCATATTTTGCAGCGTTGCATTAGAAATATAGGGTCATGTGTGATTCTAGGCATGTTAGGGTGTGTTGTTCAGCCACTGTATTTTGACTGCAATGCCAAGATGTAAATGATTATAAAGGCACCCCCAAGATGTAAACAGTCCCCAAGATTGTTAGGAAATATTGTTTGTTAGGCTATGTACACACGTGCAATATTTGTCGTTGGAAGGGATCTTTCATGATTCTTTCTAATGACTGCACAATGCATGAACTTGTGCTGTACATACACCACCATTCTGCTTTACGGAGAGGGGAGGGGGAGAATAAGGTAGCGGCACCCCGCTGCTCTCGCTTCCCCTTTACTTCCATTACGATCGTTTGTCTTCTGCCCATGGATCCGCCAGGTTGGTCGTTTGGATGATGGTCAACGAGCACTGTACACATGCAAGATTCTCATCCTATATCGACCCTGAGCCGATTATCGGACAAGAACCATTGCACGTGTGTACCCAGCCTTAGGTTGTAGAAGTAATATCACATACTTTTCATAGCATGAAATGTGTTAAGGGGTCTGCAGGTTAAAAAAAAACAACTGGAAATCACAAAGAATACCAGGCTATGTGAAGTGTGTCATGATTTTGTATCACCCTTATTGAGAAGCAAAATAAAACCACAGGCATCTTTACTATGTATAATGAGCTCTACAGTGTAGGCAATGTGATTTATTTCTTAGGAGCAGAGCAGTCATTTTAAAATTACAAGACTTCTTTCTTACTATAAAACATTTTTTTAAGATGGCTGCAAAATAAGTTAAAATACATATGGTACAGTTTTTTCCAATAAATACATTTTTACAAGTTTTGGTGCGTACATTCACTCACCGGTCACCTGATTAGGTACACCTCTTCAACTGCTTGTTAACACAAATATCTAACCAGTTAATCACATGGCAGCAACTCATTCTCCTCTGACTTGTGGCATCAACAAGACATTTTATCCTAGAGAACTACCATTCATCGGATATTTTCCCTTTCTCTTTAAACCCTAGAGATGGTTATATATAAAAATCCCAGTAGATCATGCATTTAGACATGTACATATTGTTCACAACAAGTATCATAATAGACATTTAAAGAGACGTGGTTAGGAGTCAGGAGGGCAGGTATGAATTTTTTAGAATCTGCTGATCTGCTGCTGATTTTCAGGCACAACCATCTCTAGGATTTACAGAAAATGCCTTGTTGATGCCAGAGGTCAGAGGAGAATGGCACGACTGGTTGGAGCTGATAGAAAGGCAACAGTAATGCAAATAACCACCCATTATAACTGAGGTATACAAAATAGAATTGTTGAACACAGAATTGTTGAACACAGAACGGTAAATCTTGAGACATTGAGTTACTGAAGAAGGAGACCACACTGGGTGCCATTCCTGTCAGTTAAGAACCTGAGGCTACAGTTCGCACAGGCCTCACTTAAACTGAGAACATTGGAAAAACGTTGCCTGGTCTGAGGAGCTTTAATGTGTGACATTATGTGGACAGATCTGTGACATTTAGATGGGGAGTCAAAATTTGGTGTTAGCAGCATGAAAGCACATTGTCTTGCCTTGTATCAAAGCTTTAGGTATGTGCCAGTTTAATGGTGGAGATATTTTCTTGGCACAGTTTGGGCCATGGTTGCTGACGATGTCCATCCCATGACCTCAATGTACCATCCTCGGATACTTCTAGCAGGATAGTACGCCTTGTTACAAAGTTGAAATCATCTTAAACTGGTTTCATGAACATGACAAGGATTTCATTTTACTCAAATGGCCTTTACAGTCACCATATCTCAATTCAATTCACATCATGGATGCACAGATTATTTTCAGTGTGGTGCTCTAATGATAATATGTCCTAAAAATGCCTGAAGAATGTTTCCAGCACATTGCTGAATCTATCTTTAGAACTACGGCAGTTCTGAAGGCCATAGGGGGTCCAACCTGGTACTAAAGGGTGAATGAAGTGACCAGTAAGTGCAAATTATATATTTTTTGCACACGCATTGTAAGCGAACACCTTTGATGATTTAATTTTACTTTTTTTTATCCTATTACTTGTATCATTGGCCTTGACCACACACTTGTTGTAACTCATAAATTTCTTTGGGACATTTTGCAGAGAGAATAATGGGAGACTGTTCTGTGATTACGACGTCATCTTCAATGCGAATTCCTATACCTCTGTATTTTTCAGGAATCTCTGTGTCATTTGCAGGAATGTAAATACCTAAAAAAAAATAATGATAGAGCTGATTAAAGGTACATACTGTAAATATATTTACATTTTGTCCTGCTACCTAAATGTTTTTATCTTACCTACTTGTGTATCCTTTTTTACAAAAATCATGAAATAGTTTAGGGAACCAAGAAACTCCTTCAGTGATAGCATGTAACACTATAAACACCATGAAAATATTTACACAACTTTACTCTACATGAAAGAACATTTATGCAGTTGTGATCACAGCATCTACACAAGATGTATTCTAACAAATTGGTGCTTTCTGTTTATGGAGCTACATGGATGTGTAGCCATTCATGTACTGTATATGCAAATGATTTGCTTTAAAAAGGAACTAGTGAAGCAACAACAAAAATGGGAAAGGCATTAGGACTGGTCCAATAGTCAAACTCACCAAATATTTTACCATATAAACCATTAAAATACCAGCAAGGTGTTATTGGACAATATACAAAATACTAGGTAAAACATCAACTATATTAGATATTAAAAGAAATTAAATTAGCAATTAAAGTCACTTTTTATACATCCTAATGCTGATAATTTAAATTTGTTTTCCGCAGATGATATGAGATACACACAATTAACTTTTAGAACCTATAGGAAGCTGGCATTTTATTATTATTACTGGGCCAGTTTACAGGGGATATATATTGTACACCACTTATTCTTACAGCCTTTCTCAAACTTTTTACTACTGAGATGGTCTAGTAAATTTTATTTTATCTTTAAAACCTAGTTTTATTTTATTAAAAATCTTTTTTTTTTCTGTAGTTCTATTCTATACTTTTACGTAAAGACTGGAGTAGCTTTAAAAAACAAACTACAAGATAAATAAAGTGGTTCTGAGAAAAGAAGAACAGGTTGTAATAGGAATGGTTTCACTGCAAAACCTTTTAGCTTACCACTCTTTTATAGTTGTTTAAAACAGGAATGACTTGCACACAAAATGGTATAGTTGCATCATTGTCATCACACATACATATATAATAATGTTTCCTACTGGTCATAGCTGTAAAAATAAACAGGGCTAAATTATACCCAGCAAAGTTTGGCAGTACAACTATTTTGTAAAATGTGTATTTTAGCAAACATACATCAATGCAGTCTTTTAAAACCTGTCCTACAGTTTTTAGTGTCAGGGCATTTCTTTACCTGGCTCAATTGTAATCACCATCCCTGGCTGTAGGGACAGAGATCGAGATACATCAGGTGTGTCATGTACATCCATGCCAAGAAAATGTCCAACATGGTGTGGGCAGAGCCTTCGTGCAGTCTAGAATACCAAGAAAAGAGTAAAGAGTTGTAGTGAAGATATTAAATGATCATTTCAGAAGTAACAAATTAAAAAGGAATAAGATCAACATGTGTTTAATGATCAAGTCTATGGTTTCTGGACTGGTATCTCTGGGTGCAGAAAACACAATCTTTCAAACAGAGTGCCAGTACTTACCTATTACTGGCTGACCCATGCTATTCTCCAGTGGCAAGTCCACATTTTACATCTGTGGTTGTGCAGCCCACCAGATGAAGGCTGTAAACATGCTGACTGGGTGGCCTGTCTCCTCATATCTGTGACCTGTCCTCTGACTAGCCAAGAGCCAAAATATAGCTTGTCCAGCATCTGACCACCTCTAAACCGTGATAGTGTTAACATTGCATAACTTCTGTGGGTGCATTTTCTAGACTGAAAACATTTCTGACCTTTGCTCTGTTTGATCTTCTAATGGATTGCGGCCTGGATTGTCCTCATCTTGTCTGGCTTGTTGCTTACCCACATTGACCCATGATTATCTCTGGTGTAGAAGAGAATATCCCTGATATCAAACTTGTTGTTGTCACAGATCCCCACAGGACCAGGGGATCTGTGCCCTCTTCTGTCACCCACCTTGCACTCCTCTGCAACCAGCAGCAGCTGCTCTACCCAGGAATCCAAATAGGGGACATATCAACCTTGAAAAACCAAAGCTGACAAAAGCCACAACAAATTCTCCAACAAACAGGAAAAGCCTTTTTCCCAAAGACAGGGGTGAACTGGTCTCACTTGACTGAAAATCTAGTTGGTAAACTTTGATGGAGACCATAAGTCCAAGAACTTGCATATGGAGGTGGAGAGGAAAGCAACACTGAGATTTAAACAAGGTTTAAAAACTCTAACTTTTGTGGGAGAAAGCAACTTATCTCCTATGACTCATGTGCAACTTGGAAGTTGCCTTATTCAAATGGTTTTGTTCTACCATAGCTTTTGTTGCAGACCTCCCTGTACTCCTTGTCGTAGCTTTTCTTACAATTATTATACTATTAACCATGCTATATTCTCTGGCAACTTCCACCCCCAATCTATGTTTTCTTGCAGCCTCACAATTCACTGTACATTCTTTGTAAAATCCCTTCCTCAAATTCCTTTCCCAAATTCTGGGGTCTATGTAAGACTCATTGAGCCTGATTCATCAAGCCAAATCAGAAGCTCGCTTGTGCGCGCGTATTTGCGATCTGGAATCGGACGCCAAAAACCTATCAACCAAATTTCAGCCGATGAGAATATGCTGGCGTATTCTCCCGGCAGTTATCAACGGAAATGATCATTCACTCTGAGCCGCGCATATCCAGCAGCTTGACACTGGCGAGCTTGCATTAAAAGTGTTCCCCTAAAAAACCATTCTTTCTAATGGCACACATCTTACACTTAACCCTAAATAAAAATGTTTGGGGCGTTCAAATCTTTCAAATATATATATCAGCCAAGAAATAAACATATTTTTAAATGACCTAAAGAGTTAACTGATTTCAGCTCTTTACATAGGCGCCTACCTAAAGGCTTACGATGCCTGACCCGAGGATCCCACTCCGACACGGTCTGGCGGAAATACACCAAGTATATTGAGCTTAAAACAGAAAGGGGGAGGAAATGTCAGGTCTTCTCACCTACCAAACAAGGCTGTCATGAGTGGAAGAGCTTATTTAATCAAAGGACTGTATAGAAAGAAATTCAAATTCTTTAGTAGGTAAATCGAATCTGTATTTATATGTAAGAACAAACAGAACTTACTTTTAAAGCCTGACTACTGCTGTAGTGACCACGCACAATGCCAAGTTCTTTTAGTTTTTTTGCTAGCTCAATCAACATGTGGCTATAGAGGTCTTCTAGGCTTGTGCCTGAAATGCACAGATTTAGACAGGACTTCTGAACATGTAATACCATCTCATAGAGCTCTTCTTGTGCAGCAGAGAACCTTCAAATAAAAAGAGGAAAAAGTTACTTCATGTTTTTTACAGAACAAATCATTTTTCAGAATATTATTAAACAATTCAGTATACCATACATGATTCAGAAGACAGGTCAAGGAACATGAGTATAGATTTTGTTTGTAGAAAAGTGTTACTGCCTTAAAGCTGAATTAGACCTGTAAGAGTACTACATGAAGAAGTTAGTGCTGGCGTAGGAGCTAGAAGAGGTACGTTTAGCCCAAACCAGGGTGTGGCTGGATATGATGCATTGCCAACTTACTACCTCATCTTCGCAGGCATTGTTGGGATTTTTCTGAGCCTGAAATAGTGATCTAAATGGAGCAATAGGCAGTAATATGGGAGAAGATGTTAGGGACGTGTGCAGCCTTGGGTGCTTAGCGACAATGCCCAACTCAAGGATTTCAGTGTAGTGTTTGCAATGTTAAAAACTGTACTGGATAATACTCAGTTATTCTTTTCTATCCCTAGTATTCTTCCCCTGATGTCACCACTTCCTGACATCTTAATCTTTGCCTCTATCATTTCTTAATAATCCGTAATTTCTATGTGTCTAATTATCTACTTGTACTCCAAAAAATCCTTTTTCTTAATGTCAAGGAAATTAACATTCCAAAGAACCATCCCTTGTTGTTGCCAGATTTACACAGAAATTGGGTCCAAGTAACATTGCTTCAAGAGACTCATTTTTGCTATATTTGTTATATTCTTAACCTCAAAAATCAGCTGTTTCCTATAGTTTACCGCATGTGAAGAGGCTATTGATTGAATGGACTGGTTCATTATGGAATTGACTTTAACAAGTAGGTTTATGAGCCATTATGCTTGTCTTAGATTAGATCGATTTACTCCCACTCCATTGCAGAGATTTCCCTGTCAGTTTCCCTGTCTCTAATGGCATGTGCCAGGGATGTCCTCTGTCCTCCATGTTATTAACCTTGGAACTGAACTCAATTATTTCATTGCCTGATTTCAAACTTTAGGCTGGAGCCTTTAAATGAGTGAATTGAAATGACCCTATCGGGTTTTTGTTGGGCGGGAATCTACATTTTTTGGGTATTTACCTGCCTTGTCGTCTGTTGTAGAGTTTCTGTTTAAATTTCTGCCTACTTTGTCTAAAATAAAGTATGACTTAGGAAGATGTTGGCATTCCACATTCTCAGGATTTGGGCACATTTTATTAAAATGAATATCCTATCGTGGGTGTTGCACTTGTTACAGATGCTGCCAATTCAGATCCTAAGTATATATTTTATTCATATTTTAAAACTAAACATTGCTAAATTTTAAACCTAATTTAGCATAACAAAAGACCCAGGCTGGGTCGGAAACAGCTGTTTGAACCTACCGGTACTTAAACTATTTGTGTCAGGCCATTCTCCAGTTATTTGTTGATCCCCGACCCCTCGCCTTTAAATCCAATCTTAGGAAATCTCTTTTCTCCCAGAAATGATGGACCTGGTTTTCCTTAAGTGTTTAAGTCTCATTTGTTTAGGGCCCACCAGACTTGGATGTAGAACCCTGTTCTTATATCTTCATCTGGCCCTCACACATTGGATTTCTGGAAAGCTATGCCATGCTTATTGCCTTATCTGTTCTTAACCCTGCATTTTTACATGCTTGAGCTGGGTATATCCTTTACACCTCCACAACGAGATAGTATCACTAATGTCACCCACAGGGCCTCTGCTAACAATATATTTCAGGAGTTACAAGAGATGGTAAGGGACACTGGGGAAGGTGGCACAAGTATTACTCAGAGATCTCTGCTCAGTGTTTAAGGTGTAAGAAGGAGACATACACATACGCTACTTATATAATGGTGCTGCCCTGTTCTATAAAGCTCTTTTGGGACACAGTGAGGGAAAGAACTGCTTCTTTCTACTCCATCTTTTTACTCAAAGCTTCAATGTCCAGCTGCACAGCAGGTAGTTGACTATGGTCTTATTGTGAACAATTTTAAATAGTATATTGGGCCTAATTTAATAATAAGACTGGAGATGATAGATTATCACCGGTGAACTTTGGTGATCCAGCAAACTTGGAATGGATTTTCTAATTTTTTTTTTGCTATTAATTGGAAAATGTTTTCAAGCCCAGAGTAGACCCATTTCATTTAAATGGGCTGCTTAATAAAACAAAAAAAAAACAAAACAAAACAAAAAAACATGCTGCTGACCACAATGCGAGGCAATGTGTAACATGTGTGCATTAAAGAATGAATACCACTGCAATGTACCAATGCGTTCTTTACTGCAGCGCAATAGTTGTTTACATGGTGCATGTGTGAAAGCATAGTCACATAGAGAAGCTGTACCTTAGATATGCCAAGTGACAAACCTGCTAGTATATATTCAGATGTCCGCTCTACCTCCGTATGTTAGCACCAGTATAAAAAAATTTTAACTAAGAATTAAACAATTGTTTCACTGTTTTGGTCTCAAGGTGGTTTAAAAAAAATCTTAAGCCACTAAAATTGCTTAGCAATTGCTTTGATTTGTGCAGTTTGGCTAGCTTTAGTAATGATCAAAATAGGTAATTAAATCTCTGTTTGGAAACTAACATCTGTAAAAGGGTTATAAAACCATACACATGTCATTTCTTACAGCAAATCATTTTAAATGTCTTTACTATGCTTTCACTAAAATTGTAATTTTTTGTCGAAAAACAATCCTGTTTGTATCAATTACTGTTTGTATTACCATGACCTCTGCAGGCTGATTCTTGAATAAAAAAATTAGGAGGAAATTAAAGTAAAGTTCCTATTGCGGATGCCTTTAATTTGCTTGCTTTTTAAGCTACGCACACACGTCCAACGGTTCCCACCCGATAATCGGATAAGGGACGATATCCGGCGAGAATCTGGCTTGTGTACATCGCCAGCCGTCCATCGTCAGAACAACCGTCCTGGCGAATCCACGGACGATGGAGGACTAACGATCCTAATGCAAGGGAAGGGGGCCGCTCTGTCGTTCTGCCCTCCCCGCTCCATAGAGCAGAACGGTGCTGTATGTACAGCACTCGTTCATGCATTGTGCAGTGCTAGTCGTTGGAAAGGATCGTGAAAGATCCTTTCCAACGACTATTATTGCACCTGTGTATGCGGCTTTAGTGCAGAAATCAGTCACTTTCCTGTGTGATAGGTTACTAGCATCACCAAGCCAGCTTGGGTGAGGTGGTGACAGAAAAGCAGCTTTCCAGCTATTGGGACTGTGGCAGAAAAGAGTAGAACTTCAATGTTACTGCCCACAGATCTGTAGGACTCTTCTTTTTACAGATCTCACTGCCCCTGGATTGGAAGGAATACCATAACAGGTGCTGATTGCTTTAAGTTTTGTAAACAATATATGTTTGATGGACTGTGTTTGAGGAGGGGAAAATAAATGCTTTTACGTACACATTCAGATGTTCAAAACTTTCAACATAAAAGAGCAGAAGTAACTTTTAATTTACCATTACAAAATCCTAATACTTGCACGGCACATTTCTATAAAAGCAATTGTATTCCATAACTACGTTAAATTAAATTATAGAAGTACTAGTTGCTCACCTGCCATTTACAGGCCATGTTCGTGTTACATCACTGACATAACCTGATGCTTCACATCCACCATCCAAAAGAACCATTTCTCCATCCTTAGGAAACATAAAATCAAAGAAATATTTTAAATAATTTGCAATTTTTATATGTACCATCATTTTTATCATAATAAGTATTCATAAATGTTATTTGAGAAATTTTCACAATGTTCATCAACCAGTTTTATATTATTTTACCTGTCTTAGAAACACTTTCTTTAGGGTTGTAAATGAGCGTATTCATTTTTGGAGAGTGGGGTAAAGACAGAAATCCTGTGAACTGTCTACAATATGCAATCCTTTTGATAAGGTTTTCAAAAAGGGAATGCCCTAGTACCACTAACACTTTAAACATAAGGGCGAAGCAGCCATATGTAATCTGCAGAGCACTTGAAATCATCCCAGTAAAACCAAGTACGCACTGGTCTACGCTGGGACCTATCCCCTGACCCCACAAGCTCCTCCATATACTGGATATCATTCACCCTGGTAAACCATTGTTGTAAAGTGGCAGGGTGGCCTACCTCCACAGGGTTGGGATACAGGCCTTGGTCGCATTGAGTAAATGGCGCAGCAAAGAGCGCTTGTATCGTTTACAAGACATTGCTGAAACATGAGGCGGAGCAAGCTCCAATTTATCAAGTATAGAGGTTCCTGTGAGCTGTAGAACAATCCTAGCAACGTCCGGCCAGAATGCTGTTAGGGCAGGGCAGCTCCAAAAGATATGTAACAGCATACCAGTGTGTTACCTGCACCTCCAGCACACCGAGCTCGTATGTGGGAAAATGTTTGCTAACCTGTTGGGGGTCCGGTACCACCTAGCGAGCTGCCTAGTAAGGCTTTTGCTTAGTACATATTTTTAATAAATCTAATCAGCACTGGCTGACAAGTGGTTGGCATAGGATATGACAATGGTTGGATAAGGGTTGGCATAGAATATGACCTCTAATAAGTAACACATTGTTACATAATTAACATTATTCACTTAACAAGTTACAAATCTTACCTCAATAAAATTAATTAATATTCACTAACCCTATACTATGAAAAGCACAAGCAAAATGAACACAGCAACACATTTTTGAGATATGGTCATCCTCAATGTCTGGCATTACAGCGTGACACAAAGGCTGGCCCTTGAAAGTCTGTGGCTTATTAAGGATAGGGTTTTTGAAGCAGAAGCAGACTTGTGAGGGTGTCACACTGCCTCCATTACCATGCCTTCTTCCCATAGTACACCTTGCTGTTATCTATTCCACAGGTACACAACACACATGCACCCAGCCATCCACATCATCTAAATAAAAGCATGACTTATCAGACCAGGTTATCTGCTTTGTGCCTATTTAGTTATGTAAAAAGCAAGATGCAGTGCACCATGTGTTTTGGCATCTTTCTCTCATGGGTATAACTGAGTTCAGCAATATATGCTATAGTACCTCTTCTGTGGGATTAGACCACATGGTCTAATTCTCCGAAACATTAAGCTAATTTTGATAAGGCTAATTGTTTTAGGTAGGTACTATACAATACCCAATATACTGGGATCATTGTATATATATATATATTGAAGAAAAGAAAATATTAGGCTGTTTTGCTTTACTTTGAATCACTGAACTATTATTTAGTTGTACAACCACTGTTTCTGAGAACTGCGGCACATCTGTGTTGTATGAAGCTGACTAACTTCAGGCACCTGTGGACAGGTATTCCCGCCCAGGAAGATTGAACTACATCCCACAATTCTTCTTCTTCTTGGTTTTGCCTCAAAACAGCATTTTTCATGTTTTCCCACTAGTTTTAAGCTCTGGGGATTGGGCTCCATGACTGTAACCAAGGCATTGCTCGTTTACTGGTGTGTTTGGGGTGTGCCCAATTCAAGGGCATTTCCTCTCAGCATACGGCAACATGACCTATTCAAGTATTTTGATGTACTTAAATTAATCCATGATCCCTGGTGTGCGATAAATAGGCCCAACATTACAGTATGAGAAACTTCCCCATATCATGATGCTTAAACCACCATGCTTCACTGTCTTTACAGTCTTCTGTTTCATCAGTCCAAAAAATGCTGCACCATTTCTCTTAAGGCCAATCAATGTGTTCTTTGGCAAACTGTAACCTCTTTAGCACATGCCTTTTTTTTCAACTTTGGGACTTTACGGGGGTTTCTTGCTGATAGCTTCCTTGCATGTCATGTCAGTTAGGACTGTTGGTTTTCTATTACTCTACCACACCTACTAGTAAATTATTAGACATGTATAAATAAAGATTCTACCAAAAACAGTAATCAGGTTAGTAATTTTGGACTGCTATTATTTTTTATTACACAGTATATGTATATATATATATATATATATATATATACCGTATTTTTCGGACTATAAGACACACTTTTTCTTCCCCAAAACTGGGGGGGAAAAGTGGGTGCGTCTTATACACCGAATACATGTTAAATA
>NC_092865.1:42060745-42066571 GCF_032062135.1 Pyxicephalus adspersus | reverse complement strand
TGACACAGAGTGATTAGAAGGCGATACATTGACACAGAGTGATTTTTTAGTATTTTGTTCAGAATCTTTTTTTTCTAGGTTTTTCTCCTTTAAAATTGGGTGCGTCTTATAGGCCGGAGCGTCTTATAGTCCGAAAAATACGGTATATACATCACAAATTGTATGTATGTATGCTCAGTTTTTTATTGCTGTCTGTGTCCTCAATGTGTCCCCAGTGTTTCAATTTCCTATGTCGTTCTATGGGCCTGATTTATTAAAGCTCTCCAAGGCTGGGGAGGATACACTTTCATCAGTGAAGCTGGTGATCCAGCAAACCTGGAATAATTTTTTCAAAATAATTCAAAGTAATTTGCTTTTTGCTAGCAAATGTTTTGAATCCTGGACCATATTCATTCCAGGTTTGCTGGATCACCTAGCTTCACTGATGAACGTGTATCCTCTACAGTCTTGGAGAGCTTTTTTAAATCAGACCTAATAAGTGAGAAAAAAACAGGGATAAAAACCTTGCAGTGGTTCAAATATCCCCCCATGTTATCTAGAATAAAACTATTTGGCTGGGGATTTCATGAGGAAGTCATTGTTGAATTGCACTTCAGATTTAAAAAAAACAGTTATGAGATTGTTTTCTAAATATTAAAATCTAGTTCAAAACTGCATTTGAGAAAAATGACGAGTGGACACCAAATACTGTTCAAAGTCTCAGGCTCTTGATATCTGAAAGATGACAGGCTTCCTGATTCCTTCCTTGATTTAATTAGCTGCTGGATGTTATTTGAGCAACATAAGAAAACAAATGCAAATTTTGATTTTTCTCACATGATTTCTTTTGAGTTTTAAAAAATAAATCTGTAGAAGACACTTAAGTAGGCAGAAAACAGAATAAACAAATGCTAAAAACACCAAATGTCCTTTTAGATAATGATTTAACAGATAAGTACAAGAAAACTAATAAATAATAGTAAATATGCATCTTACCAACCTTGATTATCTGGTTGTTTTTCACATAATGAAGAGTGTTTGCTCTGTCTCCCCCAGCAACAACAGGAAGGTAAGCAAGAATATCAGCTCCTCGTGCTCGGCACTCAAAGTCAAACTAATAAGAAATAGAAATATATTTTGTATTCACATTTTATCAAATAGTTGGTTTGATCTGTAAACCCTCAATATTACCGTGCAGAATTTACAAATCTGCTCTATTTACCTCTCTTAGATTACACTAGTGAACACTTTTTTTCCTATCTTCCACTTAATCCTAAAGGAACTATGAAAACTTGCAATACAGTCCACCCTGGACAAAAATGGTCTACTGCAATAAGACCTTTCCTGCAACCAATAATGAGGTCTTTCTTTCATCCCCTCTATCAGATAAACATATTACATGTTTGTTGTTAATCAGTTACAGCCTGTTGCACGTATAGGTAAAATACTGTTGAATGCATTTTTTTGGAGGAGGGCAAGCTTAAAATGTGAACCTTGTATTTTATGTGCTATATTTATTTTATTGTGTCTACTACATGCTAGATGTTAGATTTCATATTTAGTAATCAGATAATATATAGCTCTACAACTGCACTGAAAACAATAAATATTCTTTAGGTTTATGTTGTTTTCAATTGAATATTGAACATTTATCTACTTTACAAGTTTTTATCTACCTGTAAAAGCCTCTTGTAATAATGTGTAAAACATTACCATTTAGTCAGTATAATTAAGTCTTGTAAACATTTCAATACTCACCTTGGCATATATGAAAGATTCTTGAATAGGAGCCTTGCTGCAATACATTGTTTCTATGAATGCCTAAAAAGATGAGTACACAATCAAAGGAAATGCATAATCTAGGTATTAGGATTAGTACACCGCTTTATTATATATATATATTTGTAATGCACCTGCATTAACAACTATTAGTAAGGGGGGACGAGTCTGAACTTACTACATCCTAAAGCAGGACTAAACAAAAAAAAAATCACACTTATCTTTACTTTACTACGCAAAGCTCCAGATCCCTCTGGAGCTTTCCTGAAATGGGTCTCGAGCTGTCCTGTAATTCGTCTTCGTCCCGGTGCGAGGAAGTGCTGGGCACCGATATCTCTGTCTATCCTCTGGCTATGTCACACAATCTCGCACTGCACAGGCGTGAGATTGGGTGATGTAACCTGCTGTAAATGGGAAAATAAAGAGTGCCAATCTTGCGCAGATTGGCATTTTTTCCTATTGTAGGATAAAGCCCCTTCTGCATATGCCGAATCTCAGGCATGCGCAGAAGGAGCAGCCAGAAGCCTCCTGGAATATGTGGGGATAGGTATCTCAGGAAGCTCTGCGCTCCCATTCAGTCTTTACTGCAGTTTAAAAAAGTGTTTAAAAAGAAGATCATTTTTACTTCTTATAAAAGGTTTATCTTCCCTTTTAAGTAAAGTAAAATGTTGGTGATAGGTCCACTTTAATTACACGGGATATACTGATATAAAGTGTTGGCTGTGGTTAAGACAAACATCAGTAACTACAGAGAAATTTTGGTTTATATGTATAAAGTAAGCAATCTATATCTTATCTAGATTGTATTATGGTTTCAGTGTCAACTAGTTACAGGATGCACAGGCAGCAGTAAAAAGAAAAAAGTTAGACCAAAATTAATGAAGACTTAAAAGAAGAAAAAAATGTTCAATAATTTATGTTATTGGATTATAATTCAGTTATTATTATTCAGTGTAAAATGTTTGGACCGTAAGGAAAATTATGTGTCATTGATTTTTGTCTACAATTGGTAAAACAAACTTTAAGGTAAACTCAGGGCATGCCAAAAAAAGCACATAGCATTAACCAATATGTGGTTGCATGACATAGCATGATTTCCCGACAGTGGCTACTATATAGGACAAATTTGCAGTGAGCCCCTTCGTATATCTCCAGGCAATTCATCGTGCAAAGACCTTCTCAAGCTATTATCTTGCTAAAGATAGAGAAATAATGCGTGGGTACTTCTGGACTAGGCCACCATTTTATTAGGTAGTGATTTAATTTAACACAATTTTTAGTCCATGTACCATGGAAGGGCACCTTTATGTTGATTGTTTAAAAGTCCTATGAAACAGTTAGGCATCTTTCTGCAACCACTAAATCTAATGATTACAATTATATGAGACTGCTGCCCTTGGGTTTAGATATGTTTTAAACGTGAGTAGTATTTTCAAACCTTTAATATTTTACAGGTCTGTTTTAAAGTCAAACTCCAGCCAAACTTTCATTTTAGTTTTGGGTAGCTTTTTATTGCTGTCTATGATCCTGTTGGGGAAGTTTCCCACTGTCCTACACCCATGACGGCTGGGAAAAAAAGGTAGCCCCAAGACAGAAAGACAACAATAAAACTCTTGCCACTGTTTCTAAAGTTTTCTCATACCGTTCAAAGTTGCTTGTGTTGCATTCTTTCCTCATTAGATACATTTTACATCACTAACCTTCCCTAAAATAGCCCTAATAGTAAAATAATGCAGGCACACAAAAATAAAAATCCTATTTGGGTTTCAACCATTTTCTAGAAACTTGTATTAAGACATTAAGTGATGTAGACCTTTAAGGGTAAATATTGAAACATTTCTTTAAAACTACCCCTATATTTCAAATTTTTTTAATCAAATCATGTGTAGACGTGATCCACTAAACAAAAACCGTGCTCGATAGTGCAAAAACACCACACAAAAAAACGTCCACTGGGGTACTATTGTGATAACTCTAAAGAGGAAGGGCCACCCAATTTCCCCAGACCCCCCAGAACGCAAAGCTCCTGACGGGGGCTGGGTACCCCAATATTTCAATGTAGAAAAACAATTTAAAAAATGTCCAATACACATTTTTATATAAACATGTAATCAATATCACTGCTTCAGCTCTTTCAGGATGTCACACGCGGAGAGACAGTACCACTATGTGTGCTATGACTTGCACGGAGGTGGTGAGAGCCCTGAGAAGGGCCAAGGTGCAGAGTCTAAGCAGTAACCAGGCTTTCTCCAGAGCCTCTGATGGTGAGGATGTTGCGCCGCTGGTTACTGCCCGATTGCGGTTCTTGGGCACACCAAGGTGGGCAAAACACAATACCAAATCACAAAAGCAGAAGGATAGTCGAGGAAAGCCGGGGTCGAGGCAGGCAGCAAGCAGGAGAGGTCAGGTTACACGCCAGGGGTCATATTCCAGGAATCCAGGAGACGGACACTAGTGACACAGGGGCCACTGCAGGCACAGGGAACACAGGAGACACTGGAAGCAACACGAGGAACAGGTGACACAGGGATATCAACAGACTGACAGGAACGCTGGAACAGCACAGGGAAGTTGGCTGGGAACCAACAGACTGGACAACGAGGGGTAAAACGCAGGAGCTGGACAGAGGAAACACTGAATTAAGCACCAGGTGAACAGGAACTAGCTCACAGAAATAGGGTCTCGGCACAATGAAGACATGTTGCACAAACACAGAGTGCACTGTGTGAGATAGCTAAATAGCCAGGGCTGGTCAAGAGGCTATTTTCTGATTGGACGGCGAAGCTGATAAAGCTTGCTAGCCTAGGCACGCCCAGAGTCAGAAGTGCCCGCATGCGCAGGAGAGACGTGTCTGCTCTTTAGCAAGAAAGAGGTAAGTGTAACAGATGATAGGAAGTCTTAGGAAGTCTTATTAAGATATGACTGGCAATGATGGTTTACAGTTTGTGGGAGTTTACATTGTGGATTGACAGCACACCCACTCGAATCAGACCTTTTGGTTTTCAATGACACCTGCCAAAGGTTATTGGACATGATGGCAGGATCACTAGTTACAAACACTTTAAATTTAGGAGCTGTAAAAGCTGTTACAGTTAAAAAAAATCAATTCAGAATTTACATTTGTATGAAAATGTCATATTTCAGTTTGTTCCCTGAAAAGGCTATATTCATTTCTGTTACCTGGAGACTTTGTTACTCAGGTACAAGTGATACTAAAACTTTTAAACAGGAAAAAAAATGTAATTGTTACAAAACAAATGAAGCAATGTAAGATAACGCATTGCACAATATTCCACAATTTGAAAAGCATCAAGCTTGCATATTACTTTTTGTGTGCAAAGGTTAGGATCTATAAAGCTAACAAAACCTAAAACTACACATTGCTTTTTATTATTCAAAATTACAAACCAGCTAAATATTACAGAAATAATTATGGTTTATCTTTATCTCTTACCTGTGACGTGATGTCGCCTGCTATTTTCATAAGTTCCACTTCACTTTGAGACTTAACTAACCGCAGCTGCTGAATGAGACTTTGTGGGGATTTAATTTTATTCCTGCACTCTGCCTTGGATGCTATCAATGGTTGTAGAAACCTAGAATATAAGGATGAATTAGATGGTCTAACGTAGTCGTACCATAGTGTCACTCCTTCATCTAGAAAAAAAGAAAAAAGACAAAATGTGTTTAGAATGGCTCCCAGCCTATGTAATGCTTTAATTTACCTTAACAAAAAGCTAATCACCATAGGCTTTTTTAAATGCACTGCTGAGCTATTCAGAAAACTAAGGTAATATATCTGCATTACTGCAACAAATGAAACACATTTCCATAAGCTGTAGGGTGCTGCTTTGGCAAAAAAAGTGCAGGTGTATTTTTCTTTTACATTTTTAGTGCCTATTCAAATTCATAGGATGCCTTAACATAATGTGCATGCATGAAGGCAATACACTTGAACAAAGAGAAGTAAATATTATCATAATAAAAAGGGGCAAGTGTAACACATCTATTACCTCTAATAGATATCAAATAGATCAAAGTTCTCCTCTATCGCTCTCTGCAGAAGGT
>NC_092865.1:42054714-42060540 GCF_032062135.1 Pyxicephalus adspersus | reverse complement strand
TTAAGACTGATTACTATTTACCTAGTAACACAGTTTTTTGTTTGTTTATATTGTTGACCTCATGTTAAGAGATTCCTTTTCAAATTTTTCTTGGGCCAAATTTATTAAAGCTCTCCATGACTGCTAAAGACAGTCTCTCCGTGACTGCTAAAGACAGTCTCTCCATGACTGCTAAAGACAAGCTCTCCATGACTGCTTTCAGTACATGAAATCCCTTTGCAACCCCAATCATTAATTTTACCTATGCCTGTATATTCAAGGGAGAAACAACATAGTAAGTAATAAGTAATAAGCATTCAAATGTGCCAGACTGAATAGCAACTCTCTAATTTTCAGGTAAAAGAGGCAGAAGTCTGTAATTGGGGGCTGCAATAATTGGACAGTCTTTATGTCTCCTTTGATGATGTTTTCCAGTTCAGACATGAAAATGAAAGATGTATCATCAAATATTACTGTATGCACTGGAGGGCATGGGCTATCTAATTCCTGAGTGCTGATGTGAACAGGGTTACCAGATTAAATCAAAATGCAGATATTTACACTATTAGCATTTAAAATAAATTTAATTATTTAAAGGAATTTTTTTTCTTCATCAAGGAAAAATGAATTCAGTTAATTATTTATATGGACACGGTAAATATAATTTCAAATAAATGATCAACATACCAAGCAACTTCAGTGCTACATGTTTAAAGTCTTCTATTGGGAAAGCCTGGTCTACACCAGTCAATGCAACTGCTCCATCTACTCCAGATCGAGGTCCATCCCACAATTCCCGTCCAGGGTCTCTACGTGGCACATATAATGTGGCAGTATGGGATGGTAGTTCATGCCCTGGCTTAGACTGTAAAAGTAGGATACTTTCAGGCTCTAGAAACCCACAAAAGTAGAGGAAATCATTGTGTTGATGAAAAGGAAAGGGAATATCACTGGTCATATATAGTGTTGAGTTTCCCAAGATGATAACAGCGTGATCTGATGATCCACCACGGATTTCAGATTCTTTTTGGATAAGAGCCATCAGTTTGTGACGACGTAAAGCATATTCTGTTTGTGTCAAACCAGGTGTGACCTCCCCTATAAAGAAACAGAACAAAAGTACCTAATCAATGACTGTCATGTATTAGCAAACACAAAATGTAAACAGCAGCATAACTTTTGATTAACAATATTTTGTAAAAAAAAAAAAAAAAAAAGAAGTACTGGATTTTTACAGCACTTTATAGAAAGTTAATATTAATGTAATAATATATGAAAGCAATTTATGACAGGATAATATACAGTAAACTTGAATAGGATATACAGGTATGTTTACTGGGTAAGCAAATTATATGTCCTAATATACCGAATGAAGCCCACCTGGTGAACACTTACGTCTGCCCCTGTTTCAGCAATAGATTTAGATTTTTTTGTACTTACTGGTTCCTTTGATTCTGCTAAATAGGTTGTTGCCTCATGTATTCCCATGAGGAGCCCCACTCATGGTTGCCTTATTCTTGTTAAGTATTGTTCTTTCAATAGGATAATGGGGGCCATAATGTGCATATACATGATTTGGAAGAAGCGTTGTCTGACCACACAGTAAGGATTGCTGGAACCAGAACAGTGGCCTTGCACTTACCATGTTGTGGGACATGCCTCAAAGAATAGCTTGTGCCAAAACAAAAAACTGTGGTAGTTACTATGAACTGTTAGGAATAAAGTCTACTACTGAGAAGTAGAGTTGTAGGTTTTGGGTTTTGTTATGGAGTGATTTCTTTAAATAAATATCAATATAAATATAAAGTATCTTCTTTATGTGTGATAGTTTTTAATGCCTGGAGCTGATTGAGCATCAGTCGTCTCCAGCTTTCATTATATTAAGGTATGTGTATCAGGGGGAGGACAGATCTGACTATAGAGAAAAAAAAACAGGCAGTTTATAAATAATAATAAAAAGTTTGGGATTAAACTATTGTCCGCTAACTGTGGATTAAAATTATCAGGCTGTCACTTTAGCAGTGCTCTCGCACTAACGATTAGTAGCCAGTCAGTATGCAATTAGTGCGGTATGACTGACATTCATAGTGACCAAAAGGGGAAGTGGCATTTATTTGGAAACAAACCTGCTTACTGCAGCGCTCATTTCTTCAAAGTCATTTGCTATTTGCTAGCAAATGTTTTGAATCCTGGACCAGATCCATTTCAGGTTTGCTGGATCACCCAGCTTCACTGATGAAGGTGTATTGTCTCCAGCCTTGCGGAGCTTTCATAAATCAGGCCCATAGTAATGTTCTGCCTAAATTACTTCTGTGAAGCAAAGGTTCTGATTTATTAAAACTCTCCAAGACTGGGGATGATACACTTTCATCAGTGAAGCTGGGTGATCCAGCAAATCTGGAATGGATCTGTTCAAGGAATAAAAACATTTGCTAACAAATAGCAAATGACTTTTAAATCCATTCAAGGTTTGCTGGATCACCCAGCTTCACAGATGAAAGTGTATCCTCTCCAGTCTTGGAGAGCTTTAATAAAAAAGGCCCAAAGTGACTATTCCGTTCTTATAAGAAAAGATAAACACGGCATACAAACTGCTCCTCTAAACCCCTCTGTGCTATGGAGATATAAATACCATAGTTTTAGCTTCATTACTTTCTATGTAACCAGCTTATGCACGTTCCAAGTTAAAGCTCACAGAAACTACTAAATCTAATACAAAACATTTTAGTTATAAAATACAAAAGTAAGTAAATGTAAATAAAGTCTAACAAACTAATTCTGTAGGTTGTTTGCTTTAAGTTTGAATGTTTGCTTCAACACTGAATGCCCTAACTTTCTGTTTTACTGAAAATAAAGAACATCCAAAGAAAGAATTTTGCGTTTGGAAAGATATGAATTCTAGCTAATATAAAAAGCTTAATAATATGTAACTAGATTAGATGTTGTTTTGTTGAAGTTCAGTGTTAAGGAGTTTGCTTTTCAAATGAGGGGAAAACAGAGCCCATCTGATTTTCACTTCAGTCCATGGCTCTCTAACACACCCTGTACACAGACACTGTTAGATTGCCCTGAGTGGGTAAAGCGAAAGTGTTGCTTTTAATGTACTTTACCTGGACTTTAATTTATTATCAACATCATGTGCTGTGGTTTATTTGTAGATCAATACAAAACAAAGAAACAGCCTAATGGTAATCATCTTAAATAAATGGGGAAATTACCTGTTTTCAATAGATGAGGATGAGTAAAAGGACTGGGCTGTCCCAAATTTCTTTTTGGAAAGCTGAAAAGTGGATGAGACTTTGAGGAGAACCATCGTGTCACATAAGATGCACAAGCTGCAAACAAAGAAATGATATTGTAAGTTTTGTATCAACCACTGAAACCTGACACATTTGCAGTTTTTGTGTACAACTGTTCGACTAAAACCAGCCCCAGCAGAAGTTTCTCATGACAATTTCACACTTCTAGTAAGCAATATGTAGCAGATATAGAACCCAGGAATGAGGGACTCAAAATATAAACCCAAGCAAATCAACATGTCGACATGCTAAAATGTCCCATATTTTATTAACAACATGTGTAAATGAAAGTGTGTATGAGTGAGTCTTGGGTGTAGTACAGGATAATTGTATGTGAAGTACGTGGGTGATACGGTGTGTATGTGTTGCCCTATTTATGTCAATAGGCCTGAGTTATTAAAGCTCTCCAAGGCTGGAGAGAATACATTTTCATCAGTAAGGCGGGGTGATCCGAAAGAATAAGAAAGAGGTTTTGAATCTGCAATATTCAGTGCCCATAATATTATGGAGAGCATTGCACACTTACATTATGACTCCTGAACCTGTTACCTGATTTAGGAGTCAAAATTGTTGAAAATTGGGAAGTGGACTGATGGTTGACCATTTAAAAAACAGCCAAAAATATATCCACTGACATAGGCCAAGTTACTGTCAGGCTTGTTTTATGATACTCTTTTCTGTGCTTCTTTAAAAATCCCTCAATACCACCACCATGTTATTACCACATCTACTTTGCATCAGTCAGTTGGTAGGTTAAAAACAATAGCTGTTTCAATAAAACATCAGAATATGTCTACCTTTGAACCTACCTACCTTCTGGTATGCTTTGCGCATGTTAGAAAATGAATTTTCTGATATTGTCAACAAGATTGTGTAACCATTCCTTCCTCCTTCCATATTATATAAGTATACTTTCATATGCCTGTCTTTTTTTTGTTTCCTTTTGTTTCTGTTTTGTTTTCCTTGTTTTTTTATTCCATGTATATTTTTCTAGACTATTTTTTGTATTGTATATTTTATGTCAATCTATTTGTTTTAACCCTAATTGTTGTTCTGTTTTTATTGTTATTTATTGAAACATCCTTCAAAAAAGGTTTAAATTAAAAAAAACAACAATAGCTGAGTAATATGTATATTATATTTATTATATATTATATACCAATAAATATTGGTATATTCACTCTACTTTGTACCTATAGTACATCAGAACCACCACTTTGCTTTGTATGCACAGATGTGTTTGCTTTATATGCCTGTTTAACAAACACCAGTTTGCTAATTTGATTAAGAGTTGAATGAAAGATGTCTAGTTCCAGAGATTCATGTACATAAAGTTTTGGGTAAGACTGTTTTTTTACTGTGGTAAAACAAAACGTGTGTTTTATGATCAAGGCTAACCCTTCCTGTATGCTGTGCTATGTGCAGATCTATAGTTCCCTCATCTTCAGTCACCTATCATGACAATTAGGGTTTTTTTCCATTACCATTTTTTCTGGTTATGTTTTTGTGGTAGACTTATTTCTCTTCCTCCCATGAGAAAGCTAACACGTGGGCTGTATTGCTTTACTTTTGCAAACAGCCTGAAGACACAAAGTGAACTGCTGAAATAAACATTCTACAAACCAGCATATCCCAGATAAAACCGTTAATGCACAGTTGATCCAGAATAGACGCCAATTATTGTTTTTTTTTATATTTAACTTTGTATTAGAGTTCTGACTTTTATTTAATTCTTTTATTATTAACACAAATGAAAATGCCATGGAACCCTTAAGAGGCGTTTATTGCAAACAATTTATTTCTGCAGTTCTCAGTGAGACCTCTGCACTTGTCAAATTCTAGTTTAGCTTACTTCTCCTGAGCCAACTTTATAAAGTTGTTAAGGTTTGAAGAGAGACTTCTTCAGACAGCATACTTCAGTTGTGGCATAAATGTCTTCTTCTGTTACTTTCACAGAATTCCCTATTGTAATTCTGAAACAATTATTGTCTTTTGTCAAAAAGGGTAAACAGGGAAATTTGATACCCCCAATTTTTTACAATAACATAGCCACATCCCATGAACACTTAAACTACAAAACTGGTGACTAGTCAGATATTGGGACTTTACCGGCCAAACAAGGTTTCTCCAAACATAATTCCTAAAAAAGTTAAAAACTTACTTTATTTCATAGACATAATTGTCTAAATTTGTTTGTAGGGGCATCATAATACACTTAGTGAAATATTATTTATTGATTAAATCTTTTCATATCACAATGAAGTAATTTAATTATATATGGAAGTATTTTATAGACTAGTTGGTGATTGGTGTGAATTTAATGGGATGTGATGTACAGTACATTCAGTGTCCTTCAGTGTTAAAAGTGTATGTTATGATTTGGAAGTTACCCCTTTAGAGTACACCTCCCGTTTCTGATGCTGCTCTGCTTAGTCCTGTATACCAGCAGTACCCAACCTCTGGCCGGTGCAACCCCCCGTGGGGTTAGGAGAAGGACCCTGCTTGGGGGGAGCGCACCGGTCAGAGCCACAGACCATGTCTCCCATAC
>NC_092865.1:42043565-42053375 GCF_032062135.1 Pyxicephalus adspersus | reverse complement strand
TGACGATCTCACGCATGTGCAGTAAAAATCGACCCTTTTTTTTCCCCTTCACAGTGACTACGTCACCCGATCTTGCACCTCTGCAGTGTGAAATCAGATGACGAAGAAGAGGAAGAAGGAAGTGAAGATCAAGATGGCGGCGCCCGGTGCTTCCTTCACGCTGGGATTTAGAGGAATTCCAGAACAACATGGGACCAGACTGTGGGAAGGACCAGCGCCATAAAGGGATCTGGGGGAATAATGGTAAGTGTAATTTTTTATTTTTAGTTTAGTTTCGCTTTAAGGACTGATAGAAGTTATTCTGTATTAGGAATTTTGAACAATACACATGGCTATTACTAGAACTGCCGATTGTAAATAATTATTCCAGAATCCTGAGATGTTACATTGCACAGACAGAAATCCCTGACCTGAAACACGCCTGCAGAGAGCGCTCTGACCGGTAACACGCCACATAACTCTAAGGATTCCCTCTTGTCGCACAGGAAGGTGCTATCATCTCCTGGCCCCGCTCTATGATGAAATTCCTACAAGGGCTCAGTAACCTAGGAAAGCGTATTGCTTCTGTGGTTGTCATGGGCGGGGCTCAATATGACAACCCCTCGTTATGTAGAGTTTACCTCCCAATCACATTTTCTGTTGGGATTGTAGCGAGGATTATTATTGGCCTGTAATGTTTTTCCATATGGGATTCTATGGGTTCGCGCTGTAATTCAAACAACTGAAGCGTTACTAGGAAGAGACATTACTGCTCGATCCTTAGGGGCGTGTCACGTGCCTGCTGTATGAGGAGAGCAGCTAGACTGATGGGTAAAAGTAGTAGCGTGTGATTGGTTGGTAGATCGCCCCGCCCACCATGACCTCGCGCTGCCATTTCTAGTTCTTTCTATCAGTCGGTGTTGTCGTAGTGTTGGCAGCCATGGACCCGCAGAAACTGCAAGAGTTGCGAGACTTCGTCCGCTTGTGTAAGAGCAATCCAGCCGTCCTGCATCAGCCAGAGCTGCAGTTCTTTACAGAATGGCTACTAAGGTTAGCGAGCCAGTAGACATTTCTGTTCATTAACATTTCTTAGTATCACACTTCCTGTATTTGTTGTCTGCCAGTGATAAGTTTATATGATTCATCCACACACACTTCATAGTGATTGCAGCTGAAAGTAAAGTAACAGCTTGTGTGTGTGCACAATAATAGTGAGCAGCCATGTAATACTGAGCTGATTACTGGCCCACAGATCCCTACTGACCAACACTTCCTGTAACGGGGCTGACACTACTTTCACCCACCTGTAACAGCGCTCACACTATATTCACCCTCCTGTAACAGGCCTGGCACTTTTCAGTAACCACCCAGCTGTTTTTGGGTTGGATTCACAACACAAGGGCCGCCACCCGCCTACAATTTCTTCCCACCCTCTGTAAGGGTGATATTCTTCCCACTGGTCAGCAATGTAAGAGGCATTTTTGCCATTGACTATTGTGCTAATATACTGTGACTATAGTAATTATAGATGGGGTTCCCTGAAAGATTTTGCCCTGTTCCCCCATATTAGAAAGGGCCAGGAAGGCTTGTCTGGACTATGGGACCAGATTATAAAACCATACAAAATGCCAAGGCAATTTTACTGCCATAATTATTTGTGCTATCGCTGCAGTTCCCAGTAGTATAAAGGAAGCTCTGATCTAGAATTATTCAAGAGCTTTCTGCAGCTATAGAGCAGCACTAACCTGACTGTAACCACACAGAAACAGACCGGAAGAATCTGGTGATGCTCCCCATTGATTTGTACGGGAATCCTCACCTTCACACAGGTGTGCAGTGCTAGAACTCTTACTGCTTTCTTATGGAAGCCATTTCAGCATCTATAAAGAAAAGTGATATTAAGCACCCTGATAAAAACCAACTCCTGCGGGTGGATTATAGGTATTTTATAAAAAGATAATGCAGTGGTAAATACATATTGCTGTATTATCATGGCCCCTGTGTACATTGCTTGTGACGCACAAACAGTCGTGCAGCTGTCTGCAGTATTTATGGCTCTGAAAGTTCTTATTTCTCAAGGTCATGTTATAGGTATTAATGACCAGTCACACATTAACACATTGATCTGTAAAATAAGACATTTTGTATGTTTTTGTTCTGTCCTAATGAGTACTGGGAACATAGCCCAACATATATAACCATACAGATATCTCAGTCACTATAAAGCAAAAGCAAATCTTAAAAAAAGAAATTGAGCAGACCGGTTCATAATTGTAAAAGTCACAGCTCAAAAAAAGAAAAAATGATTCACCACTTTGCAGAATAAATAGTTGATTATTGGGTATATGAATTGTTTGGCCTCTCAGAGTGATAGCAGTAAAAGCATTAATTATATATTTTTCTTTAAAAGAATGTCTGGGTGTCCACTTGGGAGATTTCCCTTTACTTCCCAGATACAGAGAGGATACACTTTTATCAGTGAAGCTGGGTGATCCAGCAAACCTGGAATGGATCTGGTCCAGGATTCAAAACATTTGTCAACAAACAGCAAATGACTTTTAAGAAATCCATTCCAGGTTTGCTGGTTCACCTGGCTTTACTGAGCTTTAATAAATTGGGCCCATTGTGTTTACAATGAATTACAAAATGTAAATCAGTATAGATAACTTAAATATTTCAATCATCAAGATCTGATGTGTAATATGATATGTGTAATATGTTGGCTCTGTATACATCCTGTTTAATAATATTAACAATAATAATAACCTGATTTTCAGTTCCATGTAAATCATTTTTTTTTACAGTATGGGAGCAACTATCCAGACCCCACCATCTAACGCATCTTTTAAAGAAACGAGCCAGGTAAGATATTTACCTAAATTAATAGTGAATTTGTCAGTGACCTTTCAGGGTGACAGTTTAGTTTGCTCAACCCTATAAACAAAGGGTCTACCTTGTTTTGTTTTTCACATTTGCAAGCTTTGTAGGTCAGCATTTGCGTTAAGGCCAGCGGGCTTTCAGCAACCTGAGGACACAAGAATGATGATCCCCATTTTCTTTTTGTCCCTTACTATGAGACTTTTATTTCAAGGGCACATTTTAAAGAATCTTGTCCCAAAGAGAAATATTAGAATTAAAAAATGTTATCACTTATGGGGAATAAAGATTTACAATGTTTAATTTAAATATCTGTTCTCAGCAACAGCGGCTGTATTGTCAATCCAGAAAGCAGTGGCTAGGTGTAGCTGGACAATTATTTCAAAACTACTGGCATGTGATCAGCCATGCTCCATACAACATCTTTATGATGCCACTGTAGTGCAAGCAGCCATAGCTCTCTGAAGATAAGAACACTTCTCTGAATATAGGGGATTTACAGCACGGTTGTCCTCCTGTGATAGGAAGCTGAAATAGGTGGACATCACTGGCAGTGTGAGACTTTTCAGAAGACGTAAGGGAAAGCATAAAGTCCAAATAATTAGGTTCTGCAGCAAGTATTTTTAAGGGGATTTAAAGTTCTACCCAAATACCCTTTTGTATTATGAAGCTACAGTTTTTTGCTGTATATGCAGTTTTTTTATCATATGTTTGATTGTTAAAGTGCATATGCATTGACTGCAGCTTTGACAAGAGCCAGATTGTTATGACTGGCTCAAAACATCTCCAAAATAGTACGTCTTTTATTGTATTCACAGTAAGTAGTGGTTATTATATAATAAAAGTGGTGCTGCATAGGACAACTGGTGAACCTAGAAATAGGGTGATTGATGTGTGTGGGAAGCGAAGGAAATTCTGCCTGGTCCAAACCTAGAGAAGAGCTGCTGTAGCACAAAGTACTAAAAAACTTAATGACTGGGATGATGAACCCCCTCAAGAGATGGGAAATGATGACTTGGAGGTAATTCTGCTTTGTTCACATAGCGTTACATTACGTTCTACGGGGATATACTTAATTTTGAATGGGTTGAGCTTGTCACTTATCAGGACAGACAGAGCAGCTGTAATGCATGTGAGTATTTGTAATCCCTGGCAGAATATGCCCTAGCAAACAGATCCCAAACACTACATTATGGATGTATTTATACATTAATCCTATAGGTTCAACTTTATGATTTTGCAGTTTATGCATTAGACGATATAGCAGTTACTATTGTGACTGCATTTGTGATAATTGGCCACCAAGTTAGCAGAATGCGTCTTCGTTTTAATATGCATTGAAACAAGTAATGCATACAGCTGTGCACAAAAATACAGCTTAATTGGCAGGCAAAAAATTTAATACAGCCCTATGTGTATACATTATGGGTATTAGGTAAATGTTTTACCTTGGCTACTTTTGGCCAGGGGGTGAGCGTGCTACAGTAGATTTTGAGGCTTTAAGATGCTTTGTGGAATGGTAAATGTTATTTTTTATGTTTGTTTTGTATCTCTTCCTTTAATTCAGGTCACAGAGGAAATGATGGATAAGGCAAATGAAAAGAAGGTAGAGGCCATTAATGCTCTAGGGGATGGTAAGTGTTTTAACAGTGGGTTGGCACTGCAACATAATATATAGTAAAACAATCTTTGTTTTACACATTTTTTTCGCTAACACTCTTATGATACTATGTAATCTGGAACTATGATCCCTAGATGTTTTCTTCATTGTGCTATACAGACACAGGACATAGACCTTAAGATTTCTTTAAAATGGTACCCACATCTACACTGACTTTTTTTAAAATGCTTATAAATGCCTATTCCACTTTTGAATGTGTTTATGGGAGTTTATACAATTTGTTTAAAGCAAGCCAGTAAGAATGCTTAATCTGAGGGATTAAGAATTTAAATTCCCACGGTTCCCAGCATCTGCATGGCTGCTCTGGAACTCTGCATCCTGTGGTTGTGGTTTGTGTAGTCTCTTCACTTGTGGTCCCTGTCTCTTGTGGATTGCATCCAGGTGGGTGATGGGGATTATGTATTTGGATTGCCTTGCATTCACTGCATATGGTATAAATGACAGCCATTCCAAAATCATATGCAAGTATGGGACCACATAGCATTCATACTGCATAGGAAGGAAACACATTCTTTCTGGTGAGTCCAACCAGATCTAAGGGGCTATCGGGTAAATGTTAAGGTAATCTCTATGCGCATGTTTAGTGGTAGCCTAATATATATAAAACATAAATATATTTTTAAATTGCTACACTTATTTTTCTTCACATGGAGAGACAAAACCCACATAATTTAACCAAGTAATTAACTCATATTCTAAGGCTTTTAGGTGTATGTCTTTTGTATGTATTAATTATTTATTGTGTCCTGTAAAGCGTTGAGGTTATGAGTTTAACAGTATGAAACTGAAATCTCGATGGTAAAAAGCATATCAATTGACTGGATGAAAGACCTTTCTTGTCTATTGTTTCCTGATGTGTGTACACACCATATTTTTTATATTAAATATACAGCCCGAGCAATGTTCACCATTAACTATTCACACTGAAGAAATCTTCAGAATTTAAATTTCCTTGCCTGTGCTCATCTATCTTCTATGGTTCTTTTAATGAGCTGCAACATTTACAAACTCGTACAATGTACTACAACACCATACCTTTCTATTCACATGTGTTGTGATGGGTCAGCTATTTTATTGTACTGAGAGCTCATTTATAATGAATGTGATGCCCTAAACGCATTTAGTGCAAGTTACCAATTAACATGTAAAAGTGTGCAACCAGCTTCATGATTTTTATTTGTTCTAATAGTTCTAGCAAATATTTACTTGTTCTTCAGAGAAATTGTTCATGATTAGTATTTTGAAAATTCACACCCCTCCCCCTAAGCATATAGTTTTGGTTTTTAAAAGCTAAGCACCCAGAGAAAAAAAAACTCCTAATTCCATAACCGTGCACTAATACACTAGTATAAAAAAATAGAAATATTAGTTTTAACTCCCATACTGTATGTATGGTACGTGTTTTTTAGTGCTATAGACGATACCAAGAATTTTAACATATATATTATAGGCTTATATAGACTTTGTTTTTCCTTTAAACAGTGTTTATGTGAAGCTACAGAAGCCAAATGCTGCAATTCGTGATTGTGATAAAGCTATAGCCATCAACCCTGACTCTGCTCAGCCATATAAATGGAGAGGCAAAGCACACAGGTAAGTAATGAAAAGCTAAGTGATTAAAAAGCTGCTTTACCACATGGACCATCATTGGACATAGTTGGGTTGCAAAAAACAAAAACGGTCCATCAAGTTCAACAACTATGGAAAAAAAATATCCTAGATAAAATCCCAATTGACATAGGGATCCAGAGGGAGGTGCAGCCCATGACTTGGCCATGGCATGTAAATTGGACTATGATGAAGAAGCAAGTGCAATGTTGAAAGAAGTACAGCCACGTGTAAGTTGATTATATGCAGCTATCGGGAAATTAGATATTGTATGTTTAATATATACAACATATTTATATCAATTTTGTTTTCAGGCTCAAAAAATTGCAGAACATCGGAGAAAATATGAACGCAAAGAAGAGGAAAGACTAGTTAATGAAAAAAAAGAACGTCTGAGGAAAGCTAAAGAAGAACACGAAAGAGCTCAGAGGGTGAGTGGAATATCTAAATACTGAGGTTAAGCATTGGTGAACCAGTTAGGACAATCAAATTAGGATGATTTGAAGACTTATGTTTGGGGTAAATGAGCTTATGACAGAATGCCATTTCTCTTTGGTGCAATTTATAGGTTACGGAGCAATGTTGACAACTCTTGGACTAAACTGCTAGGTCAGTTGGTTTGCCAGACATACCAGTCACATGACACTCTCAGAACCAATTAGTACTCCCCAGATGTTCTTGTTGCATTGAATAAGGTACTAATGGAAGTGCAGCTGTATTAGCCGGTAATATTGAAGGTCCCTTCTGTGTGTATGACATGTTTTCATAAATCAATGTAGTTTGCAGCTTGCAACGTTTATTGTTCCAGGATTTTGTTCCTTCTTTGTGTTCCTGAGGTTGGAATATATTTTCATTCCAATTGATTATTGTCTGAGGTTGGGGGTTGCCTAAGGTCGAAAGTCCATCAAGTTCAACCACTAGGGTTGCACACCTGTAATTAGTTTGTTACTATGGGATGCAACTCTTTGATCATCTTTCTGATCTATTCTATTTCCAGATTATTTTTGGTTAGTAGAGGTGCACGGTTGTTTTTCTCTTCTGTTTGTATTGTAGAAGATTTATAACGCATTGTTTGTGTTTGTACTGATGGTTTTGGTGCTATAACGTTTCTTAAGGAAGGGAATTGCTGGTACTCTGCTATATTAATTTCAGAATGCCAAGGTATCCTATATCAGCATATTGACTTTACTGAATATGTGGATATAACCACAAACTGGAAATCATCCTTTTGTTGGATCACAAACTTTCTGGACCAGAAATGGTATTTTTCAATAAAAGCCTTACATTATGGCCAACCAACAAACAGAGTCATACACATTTCCTCTCAGATATAGAATATTTCTTTAGGGGCCTGAGTCCCAGGAAATATATTTTCACATAAACAAATGAGACCTTGTGGCAATAAATTGTGGCAGGAAGAAAACCCCAGTGGGACATAACTTACAGCACTTACAGTACATTTTTCAATATCAAACGGGAGTTTGTGTTGATGGACACAGTGATGTACAGGTCGTTAAGAAGCATCTTGCAGATAATAGTATAAAAAATGGATTAACCAGGAAATCCAGGTTGACCCATCATAACGGGCATGAATACACCCACTGAACAAATCTCGGACCTTGTAGAAAATATTCTAAAATTAATCAGAAACTGTTTTCCAGAACACACTTTAGAATATACAGGCATTAACACCAAGTACATGTCTAGTGACAATGTATGGATAATCTCTGTATAGTATAAATATTCACTACAAACCTAAACACTACCTAAAAATTCTAAAGAGAAAAAAACAACAAAACGTGCAATCCAGCAATTGAAGGAATAAAAGATAATCAAAAAGTTGCAACTCACCCTATTAGAGTATGAAATTCTGAAGGAAATCTTCCAACAACCCACAATGCTGGTCTTCAGGCTTCAGAAATTAATTTTCAAGAAAAATAATTCTGACAACAGGAACACAAATAAGTGAACAAAACATTAAAATTTAAAAAATTAAAACTGAAATATTATTTACTATTAAGATCATACAGCTGCACATCCATTAATCGGGTAAAGCCTATTTAAGAAATAATAATTTATCTACATCAGAGGTATCCAACTCCTGTCCACAAAGTCCAAATCATTTCCGGATGCTTCAGAAACCATAACTTACTAAAATGAATTGCTGGCTGTTTGAGAAATAAATAAAATGTGGGAAGATCCTGATGCTCAACAATCCTATAAAAATACCAATAAGGGTGCATTGTTGCACTTCGCAGCACTCAAATGTAGGGCTTGATGCCATTTATGAAATGCACCTCATGGCATCATATAGTTTTCCCATTAAGCTTTATGTGTTGGTAAGTTGTGCACAGTTACCATTTATTGTATTGGCACCTCTGTTCATGTACTGTTGGGGAAATACATCAGCGGAAACAATCCCTAAAGAATATTAAAAATGGGACATTATTTCTCATAAGCAAACCACTTTATGAAAGAAGAGAATGTTTTGTTTCCTAAAGGAATGTGCCCAGTAATTTATGGTTCCCCTGAAATAAAAGTGGTTCCACTGAAATAAAAGGAATTTACCAGCAGGAACAACAGTTGGGGACTTTTGTTCTGATTTTGTAATTTCTCTATTTATAATGTTGCTTTAACAATCTGTGGAGATCAAGGGATACAAAATAATTTGTAACAACATTATTATTATTACATTATTTACAGTAATATGGGTGCAACTTGGTTAATAAAGAAATCCATTTGAAAATATTTTCGTGTCAAGTCAAACTATTTATCTCTTCTCTGACAGGAGGAAGAAGCCAGGCATCAAGCAGGTGCTCAGTTCCCAGGTTTCCCAGGTATGACCTGCCAAGAACACAAACACTGACATGCAAAGTATGGGGAATCTATGGCAATTCCTAGAGAAAAGTTCAGCACTTCCTATTAGTTAAAAAAAACACTAGTAGTAAAAACTTTCTACAAAGTCAATGCACCATTTCAGTTTTGATAAATGCAAAGTTTTGCACCTTGGAGCTAGAAGAATGTTTGCATCTACAGTGTTGGGGAAGTACAACTGGAGTCAGACAGAGAGCTTTGGGGGGTCTGGTAGATCTTATAATGCATGCACTACCAAATTGCAGTTTCTGCACCAAGCCTGTTGATCCAGGAAATATGTCATTGCCTTAGGACAGATGTCCACATACAGGCTGGATTGTGATTTAAACATTAAGTAAATTTTCTAAAGCTTTGTTCTATTCCTTTAATGCCAAAAGTATGTGAATCCTGGCCAACAGAGGCTGGAGTTCAGGGCCCCTGCTTTAGGGAGCTAAAACTTTATGCAAACAACGTAACTAATTACACTTTAAGGAAAATTTTGTTTTGTTAAAAAATCACTACAGCCCTCAACAATTTTTCTTCTATCTGAAACCTTGCTTCCCCACTCATGTGTTCATTGCCCTCCTCTGAGCTGTTATCTAGTGTAATGCAATTCTAGAGAACACTGTTAGAATCTGCATAACCGTCTCTCCTGGGTTAACAATAAACTTTGTTGAAAAAAGTAAACCAGCTTCAAAACTCCCACCTTCTCTGCTATTTTTTTCACTTACCTTTGCTATCAGTTCTGAAATACTCTTTCACTCCCAGACAGCACGATTAATAACAAACCTTGGCTCTTGGCACTATCCAAC